>NW_028127746.1:0-34234 GCF_965231255.1 Vanellus vanellus
GATGGAGTCCGCAGGAAAGCAGAGAGGGCCAAATTGTCTGTGGCATTTGAAAGGGTTCCAGGAGGCAGTGAGAACCAGCATTACTTTTCCCCGCTGGCACCTTTGCTGTGGCAGCAAAAGCTGGACGTTTGTCTTTTTTGCTCCGGAGGCTGCCGAAAGCGAAAACAGGTGCTTTTGAGGATGGAGTCCGCAGGAAAGCAGAGAGGGCCAAATTGTCTTTGGCATTTAAAGAGGTTCCAGGAGGCAGTGAGGACCAGCATTACTTTTCCCCGCTGGCACCTTTGCTGCGGCAGTAAAAGCTGGACGTTTGTCTTTTTTGCTCCGGAGGGCGCCGAAAGTGAAAAAAGGCGCTTTTGAGGATAGAGTCCGCAGGAAAGCAGAGAGGGCCAAATTGTCTGTGGCATTTGAAAGGGTTCCAGGAGGCAGTGAGAACCAGCATTACTTTTCCCCACTGGCACCTTTGCTGTGGCAGCAAAAGCTGGACGTTTGTCTTTTTTGCTCCGGAGGCTGCCGAAAGCGAAAACAGGTGCTTTTGAGGATGGAGTCCGCAGGAAAGCAGAGAGGGCCAAATTGTCTGTGGCATTTGAAAGGGTTCCAGGAGGCAGTGAGAACCAGCATTACTTTTCCCCGCTGGCACCTTTGCTGTGGCAGCAAAAGCTGGACGTTTGTATTTTTTGCTCCGGAGGCTGCCGAAAGCGAAAACAGGTGCTTTTGAGGATGGAGTCCGCAGGAAAGCAGAGAGGGCCAAATTGTCTGTGGCATTTGAAAGGGTTCCAGGAGGCAGTGAGAACCAGCATTACTTTTCCCCGCTGGCACCTTTGCTGTGGCAGCAAAAGCTGGACGTTTGTCTTTTTTGCTCCGGAGGTTGCCGAAAGCGAAAACAGGTGCTTTTGAGGATGGAGTCCGCAGGAAAGCAGAGAGGGCCAAATTGTCTGAGGCATTTGAAGAGGTTCCAGGAGGCAGTGAGAACCAGCATTACTTTTCCCCGCTGGCACCTTTGCTGTAGCAGCAAAAGCTGGACGTTTGTCTTTTTTGCTCCGGAGGATGGCGAAAGCGAAAACAGGTGCTTTTGAGGATGGAGTCCACAGGAAAGCAGAGAGGGCCAAATTGTCTGTGACATTTGAAAGGGTTCCAGGAGGCAGTGAGAACCAGCATTACTTTTCCCCGCTGGCACCTTTGCTGTGGCAGCAAAAGCTGGACGTTTGTCTTTTTTGCTCCGGAGGCTGCCGAAAGCGAAAACAGGTGCTTTTGAGGATGGAGTCCGCAGGAAAGCAGAGAGGGCCAAATTGTCTTTGGCATTTAAAGAGGTTCCAGGAGGCAGTGAGGACCAGCATTACTTTTCCCCGCTGGCACCTTTGCTGTGGCAGCAAAAGCTGGACGTTTGTCTTTTTACCACCGGAGGGCGCCGAAAGTGAAAAAAGGCGCTTTTGAGGATAGAGTCCACAGGAAAGCAGAGAGGGCCAAATTGTCTGTGGCATTTGATAGGGTTCCAGGAGGCAGTGAGAACCAGCATTACTTTTCCCCGCTGGCACCTTTGCTGTGGCAGCAAAAGCTGGACGTTTGTCTTTTTTGCTCCGGAGGCTGCCGAAAGCGAAAACAGGTGCTTTTGAGGATGGAGTCCGCAGGAAAGCAGAGAGGGCCAAATTGTCTGGGGCATTTGAAAGGGTTCCAGGAGGCAGTGAGAACCAGCATTACTTTTCCCCGCTGGCACCTTTGCTGTGGCAGCAAAAGCTGGACGTTTGTCTTTTTTGCTCCGGAGGCTGCCGAAAGCGAAAACAGGTGCTTTTGAGGATGGAGTCCGCAGGAAAGCAGAGAGGGCCAAATTGTCTTTGGCATTTAAAGAGGTTCCAGGAGGCAGTGAGGACCAGCATTACTTTTCCCCGCTGGCACCTTTGCTATAGCAGCAAAAGCTGGACGTTTGTCTTTTTACCACCGGAGGGCGCCGAAAGTGAAAAAAGGCGCTTTTGAGGATAGAGTCCGCAGGAAAGCAGAGAGGGCCAAATTGTCTGTGGCATTTGATAGGGTTCCAGGAGGCAGTGAGAACCAGCATTACTTTTCCCCGCTGGCACCTTTGCTGTGGCAGCAAAAGCTGGACGTTTGTCTTTTTTGCTCCGGAGGCTGCCGAAAGCGAAAACAGGTGCTTTTGAGGATGGAGTCCGCAGGAAAGCAGAGAGGGCCAAATTGTCTGTGGCATTTGAAAGGGTTCCAGGAGGCAGTGAGAACCAGCATTACTTTTCCCCGCTGGCACCTTTGCTGTGGCAGCAAAAGCTGGACGTTTGTCTTTTTTGCTCCGGAGGCTGCCGAAAGCGAAAACAGGTGCTTTTGAGGATGGAGTCCGCAGGAAAGCAGAGAGGGACAAATTGTCTGGGGCATTTGAAAGGGTTCCAGGAGGCAGTGAGAACCAGCATTACTTTTCCCCGCTGGCACCTTTGCTGTGGCAGCAAAAGCTGGACGTTTGTCTTTTTTGCTCCGGAGGCTGCCGAAAGCGAAAACAGGTGCTTTTGAGGATGGAGTCCGCAGGAAAGCAGAGAGGGCCAAATTGTCTGGGGCATTTGAAAGGGTTCCAGGAGGCAGTGAGAACCAGCATTACTTTTCCCCGCTGGCACCTTTGCTGTGGCAGCAAAAGCTGGACGTTTGTCTTTTTTGCTCCGGAGGCTGCCGAAAGCGAAAACAGGTGCTTTTGAGGATGGAGTCCGCAGGAAAGCAGAGAGGGCCAAATTGTCTGAGGCATTTGAAGAGGTTCCAGGAGGCAGTGAGAACCAGCATTACTTTTCCCCGCTGGCACCTTTGCTGTAGCAGCAAAAGCTGGACGTTTGTCTTTTTTGCTCCGGAGGCTGCCGAAAGCGAAAACAGGTGCTTTTGAGGATAGAGTCCGCAGGAAAGCAGAGAGGGCCAAATTGTCTGTGGCATTTGAAAGGGTTCCAGGAGGCAGTGAGAACCAGCATTACTTTTCCCCGCTGGCACCTTTGCTGTGGCAGCAAAAGCTGGACGTTTGTCTTTTTTGCTCCGGAGGCTGCCGAAAGCGAAAACAGGTGCTTTTGATGATGGAGTCCGCAGGAAAGCAGAGAGGGCCAAATTGTCTTTGGCATTTAAAGAGGTTCCAGGAGGCAGTGAGGACCAGCATTACTTTTCCCCGTTGGCACCTTTGCTGCGGCAGCAAAAGCTGGACGTTTGTCTTTTTACCACCGGAGGGCGCCGAAAGTGAAAAAAGGCGCTTTTGAGGATAGAGTACGCAGGAAAGCAGAGAGGGCCAAATTGTCTGTGGCATTTGAAAGGGTTCCAGGAGGCAGTGAGAACCAGCATTACTTTTCCCCGCTGGCACCTTTGCTGTGGCAGCAAAAGCTGGACGTTTGTCTTTTTTGCTCCGGAGGCTGCCGAAAGCGAAAACAGGTGCTTTTGAGGATGGAGTCCGCAGGAAAGCAGAGAGGGCCAAATTGTCTGGGGCATTTGAAAGGGTTCCAGGAGGCAGTGAGAACCAGCATTACTTTTCCCCGCTGGCACCTTTGCTGTGGCAGCAAAAGCTGGACGTTTGTCTTTTTTGCTCCGGAGGCTGCCGAAAGCGAAAACAGGTGCTTTTGAGGATGGAGTCCACAGGAAAGCAGAGAGGGCCAAATTGTCTGGGGCATTTGAAAGGGTTCCAGGAGGCAGTGAGAACCAGCATTACTTTTCCCCGCTGGCACCTTTGCTGTGGCAGCAAAATCTGGACGTTTGTCTTTTTTGCTCCGGAGGCTGCCGAAAGCGAAAACAGGTGCTTTTGAGGATGGAGTCCGCAGGAAAGCAGAGAGGGCCAAATTGTCTGTGGCATTTGAAAGGGTTCCAGGAGGCAGTGAGAACCAGCATTACTTTTCCCCGCTGGCACCTTTGCTGTGGCAGCAAAAGCTGGACGTTTGTCTTTTTTGCTCCGGAGGTTGCCAAAAGCGAAAACAGGTGCTTTTGAGGATGGAGTCCGCAGGAAAGCAGAGAGGGCCAAATTGTCTGGGGCATTTGAAGAGGTTCCAGGAGGCAGTGAGAACCAGCATTACTTTTCCCCGCTGGTACCTTTGCTGTGGCAGCAAAAGCTGGACGTTTGTCTTTTTTGCTCCGGAGGGCGCCGAAAGCAAAAATAGGTTCTTTTGAGGATGGAGTCCGCAGGAAAGCAGAGAGGGCCAAATTGTCTGTGTCATTTGAAAGGGTTCCAGGAGGCAGTGAGAAACAGCATTACTTTTCCCTGCTGGCACCTTTGCTGTGGCAGCAAAAGCTGGACGTTTGTCTTTTTTGCTCCGGAGGCTGCCGAAAGCGAAAATAGGTTCTTTTGAGGATGGAGTCCGCAGGAAAGCAGAGAGGGCCAAATTGTCTGTGGCATTTGAAAGGGTTCCAGGAGGCAGTGAGAACCAGCATTACTTTTCCCCGCTGGCACCTTTGCTGTGGCAGCAAAAGCTGGACGTTTGTCTTTTTTGCTCCGGAGGCTGCCGAAAGCGAAAACAGGTGCTTTTGAGGATGGAGTCCGCAGGAAAGCAGAGAGGGCAAAATTGTCTTTGGCATTTAAAGAGGTTCCAGGAGGCAGTGAGGACCAGCATTACTTTTCCCCGCTGGCACCTGTGCTGCGGCAGCAAAAGCTGGACGTTTGTCTTTTTTGCTCCGGAGGGCGCCGAAAGTGAAAAAAGGCGCTTTTGAGGATAGAGTCCGCAGGAAAGCAGAGAGGGCCAAATTGTCTGGGGCATTTGAAAGGGTTCCAGGAGGCAGTGAGAACCAGCATTACTTTTCCCCGCTGGCACCTTTGCTGTGGCAGCAAAAGCTGGACGTTTGTCTTTTTTGCTCCGGAGGCTGCCGAAAGCGAAAACAGGTGCTTTTGAGGATGGAGTCCGCAGGAAAGCAGAGAGGGCCAAATTGTCTGTGGCATTTGAAAGGGTTCCAGGAGGCAGTGAGAACCAGCATTACTTTTCCCCGCTGGCACCTTTGCTGTGGCAGCAAAAGCTGGACGTTTGTATTTTTTGCTCCGCAGGCTGCCGAAAGCGAAAACAGGTGCTTTTGAGGATGGAGTCCGCAGGAAAGCAGAGAGGGCCAAATTGTCTGGGGCATTTGAAAGGGTTCCAGGAGGCAGTGAGAACCAGCATTACTTTTCCCCGCTGGCACCTTTGCTGTGGCAGCAAAAGCTGGACGTTTGTCTTTTTTGCTCCGGAGGGCGCCGAAAGCAAAAATAGGTTCTTTTGAGGATGGAGTCCGCAGGAAAGCAGTAAGGGCCAAATTGTCTGTGTCATTTGAAAGGGTTCCAGGAGGCAGTGAGAAACAGCATTACTTTTCCCTGCTGGCACCTTTGCTGTGGCAGCAAAAGCTGGACGTTTGTCTTTTTTGCTCCGGAGGCTGCCGAAAGCGAAAATAGGTTCTTTTGAGGATGGAGTCCGCAGGAAAGCAGAGAGGGCCAAATTGTCTGTGGCATTTGAAAGGGTTCCAGGAGGCAGTGAGAACCAGCATTACTTTTCCCCGCTGGCACCTTTGCTGTGGCAGCAAAAGCTGGACGTTTGTCTTTTTTGATCCGGAGGCTGCCGAAAGCGAAAACAGGTGCTTTTGAGGATGGAGTCCGCAGGAAAGCAGAGAGGGCCAAATTGTCTTTGGCATTTAAAGAGGTTCCAAGAGGCAGTGAGGACCAGCATTACTTTTCCCCGCTGGCACCTGTGCTGCGGCAGCAAAAGCTGGACGTTTGTCTTTTTTGCTCCGGAGGGCGCCGAAAGTGAAAAAAGGCACTTTTGAGGATAGAGTCCGCAGGAAAGCAGAGAGGGCCAAATTGTCTGGGGCATTTGAAAGGGTTCCAGGAGGCAGTGAGAACCAGCATTACTTTTCCCCGCTGGCACCTTTGCTGTGGCAGCAAAAGCTGGACGTTTGTCTTTTTTGCTCCGGAGGCTGCCGAAAGCGAAAACAGGTGCTTTTGAGGATGGAGTCCGCAGGAAAGCAGAGAGGGCCAAATTGTCTGTGGCATTTGAAAGGGTTCCAGGAGGCAGTGAGAACCAGCATTACTTTTCCCCGCTGGCACCTTTGCTGTGGCAGCAAAAGCTGGACGTTTGTATTTTTTGCTCCGCAGGCTGCCGAAAGCGAAAACAGGTGCTTTTGAGGATGGAGTCCACAGGAAAGCAGAGAGGGCCAAATTGTCTGTGGCATTTGAAAGGGTTCCAGGAGGCAGTGAGAACCAGCATTACTTTTCCCCGCTGGCACCTTTGCTGTGGCAGCAAAAGCTGGACGTTTGTCTTTTTTGCTCCGGAGGTTGCCGAAATCGAAAACAGGTGCTTTTGAGGATGGAGTCCGCAGGAAAGCAGAGAGGGCCAAATTGTCTGAGGCATTTGAAGAGGTTCCAGGAGGCAGTGAGAACCAGCATTACTTTTCCCCGCTGGCACCTTTGCTGTAGCAGCAAAAGCTGGACGTTTGTCTTTTTTGCTCCGGAGGATGGCGAAAGCGAAAACAGGTGCTTTTGAGGATGGAGTCCGCAGGAAAGCAGAGAGGGCCAAATTGTCTGGGGCATTTGAAAGGGTTCCAGGAGGCAGTGAGAACCAGCATTACTTTTCCCCGCTGGCACCTTTGCTGTGGCAGCAAAAGCTGGACGTTTGTCTTTTTTGCTCCGGAGGCTGCCGAAAGCGAAAACAGGTGCTTTTGATGATGGAGTCCGCAGGAAAGCAGAGAGGGCCAAATTGTCTTTGGCATTTAAAGAGGTTCCAGGAGGCAGTGAGGACCAGCATTACTTTTCCCCGCTGGCACCTTTGCTGTGGCAGCAAAAGCTGGACGTTTGTCTTTTTACCACCGGAGGGCGCCGAAAGTGAAAAAAAGCGCTTTTGAGGATAGAGTCCGCAGGAAAGCAGAGAGGGCCAAATTGTCTGTGGCATTTGATAGGGTTCCAGGAGGCAGTGAGAACCAGCATTACTTTTCCCCGCTGGCACCTTTGCTGTGGCAGCAAAAGCTGGACGTTTGTCTTTTTTGCTCCGGAGGCTGCCGAAAGCGAAAACAGGTGCTTTTGAGGATGGAGTCCGCAGGAAAGCAGAGAGGGCCAAATTGTCTGGTGCATTTGAAAGGGTTCCAGGAGGCAGTGAGAACCAGCATTACTTTTCCCCGCTGGCACCTTTGCTGTGGCAGCAAAAGCTGGACGTTTGTCTTTTTTGCTCCGGAGGCTGCCGAAAGCGAAAACAGGTGCTTTTGAGGATGGAGTCCGCAGGAAAGCAGAGAGGGCAAAATTGTCTTTGGCATTTAAAGAGGTTCCAGGAGGCAGTGAGGACCAGCATTACTTTTCCCCGCTGGCACCTGTGCTGCGGCAGCAAAAGCTGGACGTTTGTCTTTTTTGCTCCGGAGGGCGCCGAAAGTGAAAAAAGGCGCTTTTGAGGATAGAGTCCGCAGGAAAGCAGAGAGGGCCAAATTGTCTGGGGCATTTGAAAGGGTTCCAGGAGGCAGTGAGAACCAGCATTACTTTTCCCCGCTGGCACCTTTGCTGTGGCAGCAAAAGCTGGACGTTTGTCTTTTTTGCTCCGGAGGCTGCCGAAAGCGAAAACAGGTGCTTTTGAGGATGGAGTCCGCAGGAAAGCAGAGAGGGCCAAATTGTCTGTGGCATTTGAAAGGGTTCCAGGAGGCAGTGAGAACCAGCATTACTTTTCCCCGCTGGCACCTTTGCTGTGGCAGCAAAAGCTGGACGTTTGTATTTTTTGCTCCGCAGGCTGCCGAAAGCGAAAACAGGTGCTTTTGAGGATGGAGTCCGCAGGAAAGCAGAGAGGGCCAAATTGTCTGGGGCATTTGAAAGGGTTCCAGGAGGCAGTGAGAACCAGCATTACTTTTCCCCGCTGGCACCTTTGCTGTGGCAGCAAAAGCTGGACGTTTGTCTTTTTTGCTCCGGAGGTTGCCGAAAGCGAAAACAGGTGCTTTTGAGGATGGAGTCCGCAGGAAAGCAGAGAGGGCCAAATTGTCTGAGGCATTTGAAGAGGTTCCAGGAGGCAGTGAGAACCAGCATTACTTTTCCCCGCTGGCACCTTTGCTGTAGCAGCAAAAGCTGGACGTTTGTCTTTTTTGCTCCGGAGGATGGCGAAAGCGAAAACAGGTGCTTTTGAGGATGGAGTCCGCAGGAAAGCAGAGAGGGCCAAATTGTCTGGGGCATTTGAAAGGGTTCCAGGAGGCAGTGAGAACCAGCATTACTTTTCCCCGTTGGCACCTTTGCTGCGGCAGCAAAAGCTGGACGTTTGTCTTTTTACCACCGGAGGGCGCCGAAAGTGAAAAAAGGCGCTTTTGAGGATAGAGTCCGCAGGAAAGCAGAGAGGGCCAAATTGTCTGTGGCATTTGAAAGGGTTCCAGGAGGCAGTGAGAACCAGCATTACTTTTCCCCGCTGGCACCTTTGCTGTGGCAGCAAAAGCTGGACGTTTGTCTTTTTTGCTCCGGAGGCTGCCGAAAGCGAAAACAGGTGCTTTTGAGGATGGAATCCGCAGGAAAGCAGAGAGGGCCAAATTGTCTGTGGCATTTGAAAGGGTTCCAGGAGGCAGTGAGAACCAGCATTACTTTTCCCCGCTGGCACCTTTGCTGTGGCAGCAAAAGCTGGACGTTTGTATTTTTTGCTCCGGAGGCTGCCGAAAGCAAAAACAGGTGCTTTTGAGGATGGAGTCCGCAGGAAAGCAGAGAGGGCCAAATTGTCTGTGGCATTTGAAAGGGTTCCAGGAGGCAGTGAGAACCAGCATTACTTTTCCCCGCTGGCACCTTTGCTGTGGCAGCAAAAGCTGGACGTTTGTCTTTTTTGCTCCGGAGGTTGCCGAAAGCGAAAACAGGTGCTTTTGAGGATGGAGTCCGCAGGAAAGCAGAGAGGGCCAAATTGTCTGAGGCATTTGAAGAGGTTCCAGGAGGCAGTGAGAACCAGCATTACTTTTCCCCGCTGGCACCTTTGCTGTAGCAGCAAAAGCTGGACGTTTGTCTTTTTTGCTCCGGAGGATGGCGAAAGCGAAAACAGGTGCTTTTGAGGATGGAGTCCGCAGGAAAGCAGAGAGGGCCAAAGTGTCTGGGGCATTTGAAAGGGTTCCAGGAGGCAGTGAGAACCAGCATTACTTTTCCCCGCTGGCACCTTTGCTGTGGCAGCAAAAGCTGGACGTTTGTCTTTTTTGCTCCGGAGGCTGCCGAAAGCGAAAACAGGTGCTTTTGATGATGGAGTCCGCAGGAAAGCAGAGAGGGCCAAATTGTCTTTGGCATTTAAAGAGGTTCCAGGAGGCAGTGAGGACCAGCATTACTTTTCCCCGCTGGCACCTTTGCTGTGGCAGCAAAAGCTGGACGTTTGTCTTTTTTGCTCCGGAGGCTGCCGAAAGCGAAAACAGGTGCTTTTGAGGATGGAGTCCGCAGGAAAGCAGAGAGGGCCAAATTGTCTGTGCATTTGAAGAGGTTCCAGGAGGCAGTGAGAACCAGCATTACTTTTCCCCGCTGGTACCTTTGCTGTGGCAGCAAAAGCTGGACGTTTGTCTTTTTTGCTCCGGAGGGCGCCGAAAGCAAAAATAGGTTCTTTTGAGGATGGAGTCCGCAGGAAAGCAGTAAGGGCCAAATTGTCTGTGTCATTTGAAAGGGTTCCAGGAGGCAGTGAGAAACAGCATTACTTTTCCCTGCTGGCACCTTTGCTGTGGCAGCAAAAGCTGGACGTTTGTCTTTTTTGCTCCGGAGGCTGCCGAAAGCGAAAATAGGTTCTTTTGAGGATGGAGTCCGCAGGAAAGCAGAGAGGGCCAAATTGTCTGTGGCATTTGAAAGGGTTCCAGGAGGCAGTGAGAACCAGCATTACTTTTCCCCGCTGGCACCTTTGCTGTGGCAGCAAAAGCTGGACGTTTGTCTTTTTTGATCCGGAGGCTGCCGAAAGCGAAAACAGGTGCTTTTGAGGATGGAGTCCGCAGGAAAGCAGAGAGGGCCAAATTGTCTTTGGCATTTAAAGAGGTTCCAAGAGGCAGTGAGGACCAGCATTACTTTTCCCCGCTGGCACCTGTGCTGCGGCAGCAAAAGCTGGACGTTTGTCTTTTTTGCTCCGGAGGGCGCCGAAAGTGAAAAAAGGCACTTTTGAGGATAGAGTCCGCAGGAAAGCAGAGAGGGCCAAATTGTCTGGGGCATTTGAAAGGGTTCCAGGAGGCAGTGAGAACCAGCATTACTTTTCCCCGCTGGCACCTTTGCTGTGGCAGCAAAAGCTGGACGTTTGTCTTTTTTGCTCCGGAGGCTGCCGAAAGCGAAAACAGGTGCTTTTGAGGATGGAGTCCGCAGGAAAGCAGAGAGGGCCAAATTGTCTGTGGCATTTGAAAGGGTTCCAGGAGGCAGTGAGAACCAGCATTACTTTTCCCCGCTGGCACCTTTGCTGTGGCAGCAAAAGCTGGACGTTTGTATTTTTTGCTCCGCAGGCTGCCGAAAGCGAAAACAGGTGCTTTTGAGGATGGAGTCCGCAGGAAAGCAGAGAGGGCCAAATTGTCTGTGGCATTTGAAAGGGTTCCAGGAGGCAGTGAGAACCAGCATTACTTTTCCCCGCTGGCACCTTTGCTGTGGCAGCAAAAGCTGGACGTTTGTCTTTTTTGCTCCGGAGGTTGCCGAAATCGAAAACAGGTGCTTTTGAGGATGGAGTCCGCAGGAAAGCAGAGAGGGCCAAATTGTCTGAGGCATTTGAAGAGGTTCCAGGAGGCAGTGAGAACCAGCATTACTTTTCCCCGCTGGCACCTTTGCTGTAGCAGCAAAAGCTGGACGTTTGTCTTTTTTGCTCCGGAGGATGGCGAAAGCGAAAACAGGTGCTTTTGAGGATGGAGTCCGCAGGAAAGCAGAGAGGGCCAAATTGTCTGGGGCATTTGAAAGGGTTCCAGGAGGCAGTGAGAACCAGCATTACTTTTCCCCGCTGGCACCTTTGCTGTGGCAGCAAAAGCTGGACGTTTGTCTTTTTTGCTCCGGAGGCTGCCGAAAGCGAAAACAGGTGCTTTTGATGATGGAGTCCGCAGGAAAGCAGAGAGGGCCAAATTGTCTTTGGCATTTAAAGAGGTTCCAGGAGGCAGTGAGGACCAGCATTACTTTTCCCCGCTGGCACCTTTGCTGTGGCAGCAAAAGCTGGACGTTTGTCTTTTTACCACCGGAGGGCGCCGAAAGTGAAAAAAAGCGCTTTTGAGGATAGAGTCCGCAGGAAAGCAGAGAGGGCCAAATTGTCTGTGGCATTTGATAGGGTTCCAGGAGGCAGTGAGAACCAGCATTACTTTTCCCCGCTGGCACCTTTGCTGTGGCAGCAAAAGCTGGACGTTTGTCTTTTTTGCTCCGGAGGCTGCCGAAAGCGAAAACAGGTGCTTTTGAGGATGGAGTCCGCAGGAAAGCAGAGAGGGCCAAATTGTCTGGTGCATTTGAAAGGGTTCCAGGAGGCAGTGAGAACCAGCATTACTTTTCCCCGCTGGCACCTTTGCTGTGGCAGCAAAAGCTGGACGTTTGTCTTTTTTGCTCCGGAGGCTGCCGAAAGCGAAAACAGGTGCTTTTGAGGATGGAGTCCGCAGGAAAGCAGAGAGGGCCAAATTGTCTGTGGCATTTGAAAGGGTTCCAGGAGGCAGTGAGAACCAGCATTACTTTTCCCCGCTGGCACCTTTGCTGTGGCAGCAAAAGCTGGACGTTTGTCTTTTTTGCTCCGGAGGCTGCCGAAAGCGAAAACAGGTGCTTTTGAGGATGGAGTCCGCAGGAAAGCAGAGAGGGCCAAATTGTCTGGGGCATTTGAAAGGGTTCCAGGAGGCAGTGAGAACCAGCATTACTTTTCCCCGCTGGCACCTTTGCTGTGGCAGCAAAAGCTGGACGTTTTTCTTTTTTGCTCCGGAGGTTGCCGAAAGCGAAAACAGGTGCTTTTGAGGATAGAGTCCGCAGGAAAGCAGAGAGGGCCAAATTGTCTGTGGCATTTGAAAGGGTTCCAGGAGGCAGTGAGAACCAGCATTACTTTTCCCCGCTGGCACCTTTGCTGTGGCAGCAAAAGCTGGACGTTTGTCTTTTTTGCTCCGGAGGCTGCCGAAAGCGAAAACAGGTGCTTTTGAGGATGGAGTCCGCAGGAAAGCAGAGAGGGCCAAATTGTCTGGGGCATTTGAAAGGGTTCCAGGAGGCAGTGAGAACCAGCATTACTTTTCCCCGCTGGCACCTTTGCTGTGGCAGCAAAAGCTGGACGTTTGTCTTTTTTGCTCCGGAGGCTGCCGAAAGCGAAAACAGGTGCTTTTGAGGATGGAGTCCGCAGGAAAGCAGAGAGGGCCAAATTGTCTGTGGCATTTGAAAGGGTTCCAGGAGGCAGTGAGAACCAGCATTACTTTTCCCCGCTGGCACCTTTGCTGTGGCAGCAAAAGCTGGACGTTTGTCTTTTTTGCTCCGGAGGCTGCAGAAAGCGAAAACAGGTGCTTTTGAGGATGGAGTCCGCAGGAAAGCAGAGAGGGCCAAATTGTCTGAGGCATTTGAAGAGGTTCCAGGAGGCAGTGAGAACCAGCATTACTTTTCCCCGCTGGCACCTTTGCTGTGGCAGCAAAAGCTGGACGTTTGTCTTTTTTGCTCCGGAGGCTGCCGAAAGCGAAAACAGGTGCTTTTGAGGATGGAGTCCGCAGGAAAGCAGAGAGGGCCAAATTGTCTGGGGCATTTGAAAGGGTTCCAGGAGGCAGTGAGAACCAGCATTACTTTTCCCCGCTGGCACCTTTGCTGTGGCAGCAAAAGCTGGACGTTTGTCTTTTTTGCTCCGGAGGCTGCCGAAAGCGAAAACAGGTGCTTTTGAGGATGGAGTCCGCAGGAAAGCAGAGAGGGCCAAATTGTCTGTGGCATTTGAAAGGGTTCCAGGAGGCAGTGAGAACCAGCATTACTTTTCCCCGCTGGCACCTTTGCTGTGGCAGCAAAAGCTGGACGTTTGTCTTTTTTGCTCCGGAGGCTGCCGAAAGCGAAAACAGGTGCTTTTGAGGATGGAGTCCGCAGGAAAGCAGAGAGGGCCAAATTGTCTGAGGCATTTGAAGAGGTTCCAGGAGGCAGTGAGAACCAGCATTACTTTTCCCCGCTGGCACCTTTGCTGTAGCAGCAAAAGCTGAACGTTTGTCTTTTTTGCTCCGGAGGCTGCCGAAAGCGAAAACAGGTGCTTTTGAGGATGGAGTCCACAGGAAAGCAGAGAGGGCCAAATTGTCTGTGGCATTTGAAAGGGTTCCAGGAGGCAGTGAGAACCAGCATTACTTTTCCCCGTTGGCACCTTTGCTGTGGCAGCAAAAGCTGGACGTTTGTCTTTTTTGCTCCGGAGGCTGCCGAAAGCGAAAACAGGTGCTTTTGAGGATGGAGTCCGCAGGAAAGCAGAGAGGGCCAAATTTTCTTTGGCATTTAAAGAGGTTCCAGGAGGCAGTGAGGACCAGCATTACTTTTCCCCGTTGGCACCTTTGCTGTGGCAGCAAAAGCTGGACGTTTGTCTTTTTACCACCGGAGGGCGCCGAAAGTGAAAAAAGGCGCTTTTGAGGATAGAGTCCGCAGGAAAGCAGAGAGGGCCAAATTGTCTGTGGCATTTGATAGGGTTCCAGGAGGCAGTGAGAACCAGCATTACTTTTCCCCGCTGGCACCTTTGCTGTGGCAGCAAAAGCTGGACGTTTGTCTTTTTTGCTCCGGAGGCTGCCGAAAGCGAAAACAGGTGCTTTTGAGGATGGAGTCCGCAGGAAAGCAGAGAGGGCCAAATTGTCTGTGGCATTTGAAAGGGTTCCAGGAGGCAGTGAGAACCAGCATTACTTTTCCCCGCTGGCACCTTTGCTGTGGCAGCAAAAGCTGGACGTTTGTCTTTTTTGCTCCGGAGGCTGCCGAAAGCGAAAACAGGTGCTTTTGAGGATGGAGTCCGCAGGAAAGCAGAGAGGGCCAAATTGTCTGTGGCATTTGAAAGGGTTCCAGGAGGCAGTGAGAACCAGCATTACTTTTCCCCGCTGGCACCTTTGCTGTGGCAGCAAAAGCTGGACGTTTGTCTTTTTTGCTCCGGAGGCTGCCGAAAGCGAAAACAGGTGCTTTTGAGGATGGAGTCCGCAGGAAAGCAGAGAGGGCCAAATTGTCTGAGGCATTTGAAGAGGTTCCAGGAGGCAGTGAGAACCAGCATTACTTTTCCCCGCTGGCACCTTTGCTGTAGCAGCAAAAGCTGGACGTTTGTCTTTTTTGCTCCGGAGGCTGCCGAAAGCGAAAACAGCTGCTTTTGAGGATGGAGTCCGCAGGAAAGCAGAGAGGGCCAAATTGTCTGGGGCATTTGAAAGGGTTCCAGGAGGCAGTGAGAACCAGCATTACTTTTCCCCGCTGGCACCTTTGCTGCGGCAGCAAAAGCTGGACGTTTGTCTTTTTACCACCGGAGGGCGCCGAAAGTGAAAAAAGGCGCTTTTGAGGATAGAGTCCGCAGGAAAGCAGAGAGGGCCAAATTGTCTGTGGCATTTGATAGGGTTCCAGGAGGCAGTGAGAACCAGCATTACTTTTCCCCGCTGGCACCTTTGCTGTGGCAGCAAAAGCTGGACGTTTGTCTTTTTTGCTCCGGAGGCTGCCGAAAGCGAAAATAGGTTCTTTTGAGGATGGAGTCCGCAGGAAAGCAGAGAGGGCCCAATTGTCTGTGGCATTTGAAAGGGTTCCAGGAGGCAGTGAGAACCAGCATTACTTTTCCCCGCTGGCACCTTTGCTGTGGCAGCAAAAGCTGGACGTTTGTCTTTTTTGCTCCGGAGGTTGCCGAAAGCGAAAACAGGTGCTTTTGAGGATGGAGTCCGCAGGAAAGCAGAGAGGGCCAAATTGTCTTTGGCATTTAAAGAGGTTCCAGGAGGCAGTGAGGACCAGCATTACTTTTCCCCGCTGGCACCTTTGCTGCGGCAGCAAAAGCTGGACGTTTGTCTTTTTACCACCGGAGGGCGCCGAAAGTGAAAAAAGGCGCTTTTGAGGATAGAGTCCGCAGGAAAGCAGAGAGGGCCAAATTGTCTGGGGCATTTGAAAGGGTTCCAGGAGGCAGTGAGAACCAGCATTACTTTTCCCCGCTGGCACCTTTGCTGTGGCAGCAAAATCTGGACGTTTGTCTTTTTTGCTCCGGAGGCTGCCGAAAGCGAAAACAGGTGCTTTTGAGGATGGAGTCCGCAGCAAAGCAGACAGGGCCAAATTGTCTGTGACATTTGAAAGGGTTCCAGGAGGCAGTGAGAACCAGCATTACTTTTCCCCGCTGGCACCTTTGCTGTGGCAGCAAAAGCTGGACGTTTGTCTTTTTTGCTCCGGAGGCTGCCGAAAGCGAAAACAGGTGCTTTTGAGGATGGAGTCCGCAGGAAAGCAGAGAGGGCCAAATTGTCTGTGGCATTTGAAAGGGTTCCAGGAGGCAGTGAGAACCAGCATTACTTTTCCCCGCTGGCACCTTTGTTGTGGCAGCAAAAGCTGGACGTTTGTCTTTTTTGCTCCGGAGGCTGCCGAAAGCGAAAACAGGTGCTTTTGAGGATGGAGTCCGCAGGAAAGCAGAGAGGGCCAAATTGTCTGTGGCATTTGAAAGGGTTCCAGGAGGCAGTGAGAACCAGCATTACTTTTCCCCGCTGGCACCTTTGCTGTGGCAGCAAAAGCTGGACGTTTGTCTTTTTTGCTCCGGAGGTTGCCGAAAGCGAAAACAGGTGCTTTTGAGGATGGAGTCCGCAGGAAAGCAGAGAGGGCCAAATTGTCTGTGGCATTTGAAAGGGTTCCAGGAGGCAGTGAGAACCAGCATTACTTTTCCCCGCTGGCACCTTTGCTGTGGCAGCAAAAGCTGGACGTTTGTCTTTTTTGCTCCGGAGGCTGCCGAAAGCGAAAACAGCTGCTTTTGAGGATGGAGTCCGCAGGAAAGCAGAGAGGGCCAAATTGTCTGTGGCATTTGAAAGGGTTCCAGGAGGCAGTGAGAACCAGCATTACTTTTCCCCGCTGGCACCTTTGCTGTGGCAGCAAAAGCTGGACGTTTGTCTTTTTTGCTCCGGAGGCTGCCGAAAGCGAAAACAGGTGCTTTTGAGGATGGAGTCCGCAGGAAAGCAGAGAGAGCCAAATTGTCTGGGGTATTTGAAGGAGTTCCAGGAGGCAGTGAGAACCAGCATTACTTTTCCCTGCTGGCACGTTTGCTGTGGCAGCAAAAGCTGGACGTTTGTCTTTTTTGCTCCGGAGGCTGCCGAAAGCGAAAACAGGTGCTTTTGAGGATGGAGTCCGCAGGAAAGCAGAGAGGGCCAAATTGTCTGTGGCATTTGAAAGGGTTCCAGGAGGCAGTAAGAACCAGCATTACTTTTCCACGCTGGCACCTTTGCTGTGGCAGCAAAAGCTGGACGTTTGTCTTTTTTGCTCCGGAGGCTGCCGAAAGCGAAAACAGGTGCTTTAGAGGATGGAGTCCGCAGGAAAGCAGAGAGGGCCAAATTGTCTGTGGCATTTGAAAGGGTTCCAGGAGGCAGTGAGAACCAGCATTACTTTTCCCCGCTGGCACCTTTGCTGTGGCAGCAAAAGCTGGACGTTTGTCTTTTTTGCTCCGGAGGCTGCCGAAAGCGAAAACAGGTGCTTTTGATGATGGAGTCCGCAGGAAAGCAGAGAGGGCCAAATTGTCTGTGGCATTTGAAAGGGTTCCAGGAGGCAGTGAGAACCAGCATTACTTTTCCCCGCTGGCACCTTTGTTGTGGCAGCAAAAGCTGGACGTTTGTCTTTTTTGATCCGGAGGCTGCCGAAAGCGAAAACAGGTGCTTTTGAGGATGGAGTCCGCAGGAAAGCAGAGAGGGCCAAATTGTCTGGGGCATTTGAAAGGGTTCCAGGAGGCAGTGAGAACCAGCATTACTTTTCCCCGCTGGCACCTTTGCTGTGGCAGCAAAAGCTGGACGTTTGTCTTTTTTGCTCCGGAGGTTGCCGAAAGCGAAAACAGGTGCTTTTGAGGATGGAGTCCGCAGGAAAGCAGAGAGGACCAAATTGTCTGTGGCATTTGAAAGGGTTCCAGGAGGCAGTGAGAACGAGCATTACTTTTCCCCGCTGGCACCTTTGCTGTGGCAGCAAAAGCTGGACGTTTGTCTTTTTTGCTCCGGAGGTTGCCAAAAGCGAAAACAGGTGCTTTTGATGATGGAGTCCGCAGCAAAGCAGAGAGGGCCAAATTGTCTGTGGCATTTGAAAGGGTTCCAGGAGGCAGTGAGAACCAGCATTACTTTTCCCCGCTGGCACCTTTGCTGTGGCAGCAAAAGCTGGACGTTTGTCTTTTTTGCTCCGGAGGCTGCTGAAAGCAAAAATAGGTTCTTTTGAGGATGGAGTCCGCAGGAAAGCAGAGAGGGCCAAATTGTCTGTGGCATTTGAAAGGGTTCCAGGAGGCAGTGAGAACCAGCATTACTTTTCCCCGCTGGCACCTTTGCTGTGGCAGCAAAAGCTGGACGTTTGTCTTTTTTGCTCCGGAGGCTGCTGAAAGCGAAAACAGGTGCTTTTGAGGATGGAGTCCGCAGGAAAGCAGAGAGAGCCAAATTGTCTGGGGTATTTGAAGGAGTTCCAGGAGGCAGTGAGAACCAGCATTACTTTTCCCTGCTGGCACGTTTGCTGTGGCAGCAAAAGCTGGACGTTTGTCTTTTTTGCTCCGGAGGCTGCCGAAAGCGAAAACAGGTGCTTTTGAGGATGGAGTCCGCAGGAAAGCAGAGAGGGCCAAATTGTCTGTGGCATTTGAAAGGGTTCCAGGAGGCAGTGAGAACCAGCATTACTTTTCCCCGCTGGCACCTTTGCTGTGGCAGCAAAAGCTGGACGTTTGTCTTTTTTGCTCCGGAGGCTGCCGAAAGCGAAAACAGGTGCTTTTGAGGATGGAGTCCGCAGCAAAGCAGAGAGAGCCAAATTGTCTGGGGTATTTGAAGGAGTTCCAGGAGGCAGTGAGAACCAGCATTACTTTTCCCTGCTGGCACGTTTGCTGTGGCAGCAAAAGCTGGACGTTTGTCTTTTTTGCTCCGGAGGCTGCCGAAAGCGAAAACAGGTGCTTTTGAGGATGGAGTCCGCAGGAAAGCAGAGAGGGCCAAATTGTCTGTGGCATTTGAAAGGGTTCCAGGAGGCAGTGAGAACCAGCATTACTTTTCCCCGCTGGCACGTTTGCTGTGGCAGCAAAAGCTGGACGTTTGTCTTTTTTGCTCCGGAGGCTGCCGAAAGCGAAAACAGGTGCTTTTGAGGATGGAGTCCGCAGGAAAGCAGAGAGGGCCAAATTGTCTGTGGCATTTGAAAGGGTTCCAGGAGGCAGTGAGAACCAGCATTACTTTTCCCCGCTGGCACCTTTGCTGTGGCAGCAAAAGCTGGACGTTTGTCTTTTTTGCTCCGGAGGCTGCCGAAAGCGAAAACAGGTGCTTTTGATGATGGAGTCCGCAGGAAAGCAGAGAGGGCCAAATTGTCTGTGGCATTTGAAAGGGTTCCAGGAGGCAGTGAGAACCAGCATTACTTTTCCCCGCTGGCACCTTTGCTGTGGCAGCAAAAGCTGGACGTTTGTCTTTTTTGCTCCGGAGGCTGCTGAAAGCAAAAATAGGTTCTTTTGAGGATGGAGTCCGCAGGAAAGCAGAGAGGGCCAAATTGTCTGTGGCATTTGAAAGGGTTCCAGGAGGCAGTGAGAACCAGCATTACTTTTCCCCGCTGGCACCTTTGCTGTGGCAGCAAAAGCTGGACGTTTGTCTTTTTTGCTCCGGAGGCTGCCGAAAGCGAAAACAGGTGCTTTTGAGGATGGAGTCCGCAGGAAAGCAGAGAGAGCCAAATTGTCTGGGGTATTTGAAGGAGTTCCAGGAGGCAGTGAGAACCAGCATTACTTTTCCCTGCTGGCACGTTTGCTGTGGCAGCAAAAGCTGGACGTTTGTCTTTTTTGCTCCGGAGGCTGCCGAAAGCGAAAACAGGTGCTTTTGAGGATGGAGTCCGCAGGAAAGCAGAGAGGGCCAAATTGTCTGGGGCATTTGAAAGGGTTCCAGGAGGCAGTGAGAACCAGCATTACTTTTCCCCGCTGGCACGTTTGCTGTGGCAGCAAAAGCTGGACGTTTGTCTTTTTTGCTCCGGAGGCTGCCGAAAGCGAAAACAGGTGCTTTTGAGGATGGAGTCCGCAGGAAAGCAGAGAGGGCCAAATTGTCTGTGGCATTTGAAAGGGTTCCAGGAGGCAGTGAGAACCAGCATTACTTTTCCCCGCTGGCACCTTTGCTGTGGCAGCAAAAGCTGGACGTTTGTCTTTTTTGCTCCGGAGGCTGCCGAAAGCGAAAACAGGTGCTTTTGAGGATGGAGTCCGCAGGAAAGCAGAGAGGGCCAAATTGTCTGTGGCATTTGAAAGGGTTCCAGGAGGCAGTGAGAACCAGCATTACTTTTCCCCGCTGGCACCTTTGCTGTGGCAGCAAAAGCTGGACGTTTGTCTTTTTTGCTCCGGAGGCTGCCGAAAGCGAAAACAGGTGCTTTTGATGATGGAGTCCGCAGGAAAGCAGAGAGGGCCAAATTGTCTGTGGCATTTGAAAGGGTTCCAGGAGGCAGTGAGAACCAGCATTACTTTTCCCCGCTGGCACCTTTGCTGTGGCAGCAAAAGCTGGACGTTTGTCTTTTTTGCTCCGGAGGCTGCTGAAAGCAAAAATAGGTTCTTTTGAGGATGGAGTCCGCAGGAAAGCAGAGAGGGCCAAATTGTCTGTGGCATTTGAAAGGGTTCCAGGAGGCAGTGAGAACCAGCATTACTTTTCCCCGCTGGCACCTTTGCTGTGGCAGCAAAAGCTGGACGTTTGTCTTTTTTGCTCCGGAGGCTGCCGAAAGCGAAAACAGGTGCTTTTGAGGATGGAGTCCGCAGGAAAGCAGAGAGAGCCAAATTGTCTGGGGTATTTGAAGGAGTTCCAGGAGGCAGTGAGAACCAGCATTACTTTTCCCTGCTGGCACGTTTGCTGTGGCAGCAAAAGCTGGACGTTTGTCTTTTTTGCTCCGGAGGCTGCCGAAAGCGAAAACAGGTGCTTTTGAGGATGGAGTCCGCAGGAAAGCAGAGAGGGCCAAATTGTCTGGGGCATTTGAAAGGGTTCCAGGAGGCAGTGAGAACCAGCATTACTTTTCCCCGCTGGCACCTTTGCTGTGGCAGCAAAAGCTGGACGTTTGTCTTTTTTGCTCCGGAGGCTGCCGAAAGCGAAAACAGGTGCTTTTGAGGATGGAGTCCGCAGGAAAGCAGAGAGGGCCAAATTGTCTGTGGCATTTGAAAGGGTTCCAGGAGGCAGTGAGAACCAGCATTACTTTTCCCCGCTGGCACCTTTGCTGTGGCAGCAAAAGCTGGACGTTTGTCTTTTTTGCTCCGGAGGCTGCTGAAAGCAAAAATAGGTTCTTTTGAGGATGGAGTCCGCAGGAAAGCAGAGAGGGCCAAATTGTCTGTGGCATTTGAAAGGGTTCCAGGAGGCAGTGAGAACCAGCATTACTTTTCCCCGCTGGCATCTTTGCTGTGGCAGCAAAAGCTGGACGTTTGTCTTTTTTGCTCCGGAGGCTGCCGAAAGCGAAAACAGGTGCTTTTGAGGATGGAGTCCGCAGGAAAGCAGAGAGGGCCAAATTGTCTGTGGCATTTGAAAGGGTTCCAGGAGGCAGTGAGAACGAGCATTACTTTTCCCCGCTGGCACCTTTGCTGTGGCAGCAAAAGCTGGACGTTTGTCTTTTTTGCTCCAGAGGTTACCAAAAGCGAAAACAGGTGCTTTTGATGATGGAGTCCGCAGGAAAGCAGAGAGGGCCAAATTGTCTGTGGCATTTGAAAGGGTTCCAGGAGGCAGTGAGAACCAGCATTACTTTTCCCCGCTGGCACCTTTGCTGTGGCAGCAAAAGCTGGACGTTTGTCTTTTTTGCTCCGGAGGCTGCTGAAAGCAAAAATAGGTTCTTTTGAGGATGGAGTCCGCAGGAAAGCAGAGAGGGCCAAATTGTCTGTGGCATTTGAAAGGGTTCCAGGAGGCAGTGAGAACCAGCATTACTTTTCCCCGCTGGCACCTTTGCTGTGGCAGCAAAAGCTGGACGTTTGTCTTTTTTGCTCCGGAGGCTGCTGAAAGCGAAAACAGGTGCTTTTGAGGATGGAGTCCGCAGGAAAGCAGAGAGAGCCAAATTGTCTGGGGTATTTGAAGGAGTTCCAGGAGGCAGTGAGAACCAGCATTACTTTTCCCTGCTGGCACGTTTGCTGTGGCAGCAAAAGCTGGACGTTTGTCTTTTTTGCTCCGGAGGCTGCCGAAAGCGAAAACAGGTGCTTTTGAGGATGGAGTCCGCAGGAAAGCAGAGAGGGCCAAATTGTCTGGGGCATTTGAAAGGGTTCCAGGAGGCAGTGAGAACCAGCATTACTTTTCCCCGCTGGCACCTTTGCTGTGGCAGCAAAAGCTGGACGTTTGTCTTTTTTGCTCCGGAGGCTGCCGAAAGCGAAAACAGGTGCTTTTGAGGATGGAGTCCGCAGGAAAGCAGAGAGGGCCAAATTGTCTGTGGCATTTGAAAGGGTTCCAGGAGGCAGTGAGAACCAGCATTACTTTTCCCCGCTGGCACCTTTGCTGTGGCAGCAAAAGCTGGACGTTTGTCTTTTTTGCTCCGGAGGCTGCCGAAAGCGAAAACAGGTGCTTTTGAGGATGGAGTCCGCAGGAAAGCAGAGAGAGCCAAATTGTCTGTGGCATTTGAAGGAGTTCCAGGAGGCAGTGAGAACCAGCATTACTTTTCCCTGCTGGCACGTTTGCTGTGGCAGCAAAAGCTGGACGTTTGTCTTTTTTGCTCCGGAGGCTGCCGAAAGCGAAAACAGGTGCTTTTGAGGATGGAGTCCGCAGGAAAGCAGAGAGGGCCAAATTGTCTGTGGCATTTGAAAGGGTTCCAGGAGGCAGTGAGAACCAGCATTACTTTTCCCCGCTGGCACCTTTGTTGTGGCAGCAAAAGCTGGACGTTTGTCTTTTTTGCTCCGGAGGCTGCCGAAAGCGAAAACAGGTGCTTTTGAGGATGGAGTCCGCAGGAAAGCAGAGAGGGCCAAATTGTCTGTGGCATTTGAAAGGGTTCCAGGAGGCAGTGAGAACCAGCATTACTTTTCCCCGCTGGCACCTTTGCTGTGGCAGCAAAAGCTGGACGTTTGTCTTTTTTGCTCCGGAGGCTGCCGAAAGCGAAAACAGGTGCTTTTGAGGATGGAGTCCGCAGGAAAGCAGAGAGGGCCAAATTGTCTGTGGCATTTGAAAGGGTTCCAGGAGGCAGTGAGAACCAGCATTACTTTTCCCCGCTGGCACCTTTGCTGTGGCAGCAAAAGCTGGACGTTTGTCTTTTTTGCTCCGGAGGTTGCCAAAAGCGAAAACAGGTGCTTTTGAGGATGGAGTCCGCAGGAAAGCAGAGAGGGCCAAATTGTCTGTGGCATTTGAAAGGGTTCCAGGAGGCAGTGAGAACCAGCATTACTTTTCCCCGCTGGCACCTTTGCTGAGGCAGCAAAAGCTGGACGTTTGTCTTTTTTGCTCCGGAGGCTGCCGAAAGCGAAAACAGGTGCTTTTGAGGATGGAGTCCGCAGGAAAGCAGAGAGGGCCAAATTGTCTGTGGCATTTGAAAGGGTTCCAGGAGGCAGTGAGAACCAGCATTACTTTTCCCCGCTGGCACCTTTGCTGTGGCAGCAAAAGCTGGACGTTTGTCTTTTTTGCTCCGGAGGCTGCTGAAAGCGAAAATAGGTTCTTTTGAGGATGGAGTCCGCAGGAAAGCAGAGAGGGCCAAATTATCTGTGGCATTTGAAAGGGTTCCAGGAGGCAGTGAGAACCAGCATTACTTTTCCCCGCTGGCACCTTTGCTGTGGCAGCAAAAGCTGGACGTTTGTCTTTTTTGCTCCGGAGGCTGCCGAAAGCGAAAACAGGTGCTTTTGAGGATGGAGTCCGCAGGAAAGCAGAGAGAGCCAAATTGTCTGGGGTATTTGAAGGAGTTCCAGGAGGCAGTGAGAACCAGCATTACTTTTCCCTGCTGGCACGTTTGCTGTGGCAGCAAAAGCTGGACGTTTGTCTTTTTTGCTCCGGAGGCTGCCGAAAGCGAAAACAGGTGCTTTTGAGGATGGAGTCCGCAGGAAAGCAGAGAGGGCCAAATTGTCTGTGGCATTTGCAAGGGTTCCAGGAGGCAGTGAGAACCAGCATTACTTTTCCCCGCTGGCACCTTTGTTGTGGCAGCAAAAGCTGGACGTTTGTCTTTTTTGCTCCGGAGGCTGCCGAAAGCGAAAACAGGTGCTTTTGAGGATGGAGTCCGCAGGAAAGCAGAGAGGGCCAAATTGTCTGTGGCATTTGAAAGGGTTCCAGGAGGCAGTGAGAACCAGCATTACTTTTCCCCGCTGGCACCTTTGCTGTGGCAGCAAAAGCTGGACGTTTGTCTTTTTTGCTCCGGAGGTTGCCGAAAGCGAAAACAGGTGCTTTTGAGGATGGAGTCCGCAGGAAAGCAGAGAGGGCCAAATTGTCTGGGGCATTTGAAAGGGTTCCAGGAGGCAGTGAGAACCAGCATTACTTTTCCCCGCTGGCACCTTTGCTGTGGCAGCAAAAGCTGGACGTTTGTCTTTTTTGCTCCGGAGGCTGCCGAAAGCGAAAACAGGTGCTTTTGAGGATGGAGTCCGCAGGAAAGCAGAGAGGGCCAAATTGTCTGTGGCATTTGAAAGGGTTCCAGGAGGCAGTGAGAACCAGCATTACTTTTCCCCGCTGGCACCTTTGCTGTGGCAGCAAAAGCTGGACGTTTGTCTTTTTTGCTCCGGAGGCTGCCGAAAGCGAAAACAGGTGCTTTTGAGGATGGAGTCCGCAGGAAAGCAGAGAGAGCCAAATTGTCTGTGGCATTTGAAGGAGTTCCAGGAGGCAGTGAGAACCAGCATTACTTTTCCCTGCTGGCACGTTTGCTGTGGCAGCAAAAGCTGGACGTTTGTCTTTTTTGCTCCGGAGGCTGCCGAAAGCGAAAACAGGTGCTTTTGAGGATGGAGTCCGCAGGAAAGCAGAGAGGGCCAAATTGTCTGTGGCATTTGAAAGGGTTCCAGGAGGCAGTGAGAACCAGCATTACTTTTCCCCGCTGGCACCTTTGTTGTGGCAGCAAAAGCTGGACGTTTGTCTTTTTTGCTCCGGAGGCTGCCGAAAGCGAAAACAGGTGCTTTTGAGGATGGAGTCCGCAGGAAAGCAGAGAGGGCCAAATTGTCTGTGGCATTTGAAAGGGTTCCAGGAGGCAGTGAGAACCAGCATTACTTTTCCCCGCTGGCACCTTTGCTGTGGCAGCAAAAGCTGGACGTTTGTCTTTTTTGCTCCGGAGGCTGCCGAAAGCGAAAACAGGTGCTTTTGAGGATGGAGTCCGCAGGAAAGCAGAGAGGGCCAAATTGTCTGTGGCATTTGAAAGGGTTCCAGGAGGCAGTGAGAACCAGCATTACTTTTCCCCGCTGGCACCTTTGCTGTGGCAGCAAAAGCTGGACGTTTGTCTTTTTTGCTCCGGAGGTTGCCAAAAGCGAAAACAGGTGCTTTTGAGGATGGAGTCCGCAGGAAAGCAGAGAGGGCCAAATTGTCTGTGGCATTTGAAAGGGTTCCAGGAGGCAGTGAGAACCAGCATTACTTTTCCCCGCTGGCACCTTTGCTGAGGCAGCAAAAGCTGGACGTTTGTCTTTTTTGCTCCGGAGGCTGCCGAAAGCGAAAACAGGTGCTTTTGAGGATGGAGTCCGCAGGAAAGCAGAGAGGGCCAAATTGTCTGTGGCATTTGAAAGGGTTCCAGGAGGCAGTGAGAACCAGCATTACTTTTCCCCGCTGGCACCTTTGCTGTGGCAGCAAAAGCTGGACGTTTGTCTTTTTTGCTCCGGAGGCTGCTGAAAGCGAAAATAGGTTCTTTTGAGGATGGAGTCCGCAGGAAAGCAGAGAGGGCCAAATTATCTGTGGCATTTGAAAGGGTTCCAGGAGGCAGTGAGAACCAGCATTACTTTTCCCCGCTGGCACCTTTGCTGTGGCAGCAAAAGCTGGACGTTTGTCTTTTTTGCTCCGGAGGCTGCCGAAAGCGAAAACAGGTGCTTTTGAGGATGGAGTCCGCAGGAAAGCAGAGAGAGCCAAATTGTCTGGGGTATTTGAAGGAGTTCCAGGAGGCAGTGAGAACCAGCATTACTTTTCCCTGCTGGCACGTTTGCTGTGGCAGCAAAAGCTGGACGTTTGTCTTTTTTGCTCCGGAGGCTGCCGAAAGCGAAAACAGGTGCTTTTGAGGATGGAGTCCGCAGGAAAGCAGAGAGGGCCAAATTGTCTGTGGCATTTGCAAGGGTTCCAGGAGGCAGTGAGAACCAGCATTACTTTTCCCCGCTGGCACCTTTGTTGTGGCAGCAAAAGCTGGACGTTTGTCTTTTTTGCTCCGGAGGCTGCCGAAAGCGAAAACAGGTGCTTTTGAGGATGGAGTCCGCAGGAAAGCAGAGAGGGCCAAATTGTCTGTGGCATTTGAAAGGGTTCCAGGAGGCAGTGAGAACCAGCATTACTTTTCCCCGCTGGCACCTTTGCTGTGGCAGCAAAAGCTGGACGTTTGTCTTTTTTGCTCCGGAGGTTGCCGAAAGCGAAAACAGGTGCTTTTGAGGATGGAGTCCGCAGGAAAGCAGAGAGGGCCAAATTGTCTGGGGCATTTGAAAGGGTTCCAGGAGGCAGTGAGAACCAGCATTACTTTTCCCCGCTGGCACCTTTGCTGTGGCAGCAAAAGCTGGACGTTTGTCTTTTTTGCTCCGGAGGCTGCCGAAAGCGAAAACAGGTGCTTTTGAGGATGGAGTCCGCAGGAAAGCAGAGAGGGCCAAATTGTCTGTGGCATTTGAAAGGGTTCCAGGAGGCAGTGAGAACCAGCATTACTTTTCCCCGCTGGCACCTTTGCTGTGGCAGCAAAAGCTGGACGTTTGTCTTTTTTGCTCCGGAGGCTGCCGAAAGCGAAAACAGGTGCTTTTGAGGATGGAGTCCGCAGGAAAGCAGAGAGGGCCAAATTGTCTGGGGCATTTGAAAGGGTTCCAGGAGGCAGTGAGAACCAGCATCACTTTTCCCCGCTGGCACCTTTGCTGTGGCAGCAAAAGCTGGACGTTTGTCTTTTTTGCTCCGGAGGTTGCCAAAAGCGAAAACAGATGCTTTTGAGGATGGAGTCCGCAGGAAAGCAGAGAGGGCCAAATTGTCTGTGGCATTTGAAAGGGTTCCAGGAGGCAGTGATAACGAGCATTATTTTTCCCCGCTGGCACCTTTGCTGTGGCAGCAAAAGCTGGACGTTTGTTTTTTTGCTCCGGAGGCTGCCGAAAGCGAAAATAGGTTCTTTTGAGGATGGAGTCCGCAGGAAAGCAGAGAGGGCCAAATTGTCTGTGGCATTTGAAAGGGTTCCAGGAGGCAGTGAGAACCAGCATTACTTTTCCCCGCTGGCACCTTTGCTGTGGCAGCAAAAGCTGGACGTTTGTCTTTTTTGCTCCGGAGGCTGCCGAAAGCGAAAACAGGTGCTTTTGAGGATGGAGTCCGCAGGAAAGCAGAGAGGGCCAAATTGTCTGTGACATTTGAAAGGGTTCCAGGAGGCAGTGAGAACCAGCACTACTTTTCCCCGCTGGCACCTTTGCTGTGGCAGCAAAAGCTGGACGTTTGTCTTTTTTGCTCCGGAGGCTGCCGAAAGCGAAAACAGGTGCTTTTGATGATGGAGTCCGCAGGAAAGCAGAGAGGGCCAAATTGTCTGGGGCATTTGAAAGGGTTCCAGGAGGCAGTGAGAACCAGCATTACTTTTCCCCGCTGGCACCTTTGCTGTGGCAGCAAAAGCTGGACGTTTGTCTTTTTTGCTCCGGAGGCTGCCGAAAGCGAAAACAGGTGCTTTTGAGGATGGAGTCCGCAGGAAAGCAGAGAGGGCCAAATTGTCTGTGGCATTTGAAAGGGTTCCAGGAGGCAGTGAGAACCAGCATTACTTTTCCCCGCTGGCACCTTTGCTGTGGCAGCAAAAGCTGGACGTTTGTCTTTTTTGCTCCGCAGGCTGCCGAAAGCGAAAACAGGTGCTTTTGATGATGGAGTCCGCAGGAAAGCAGAGAGGGCCAAATTGTCTTTGGCATTTAAAGAGGTTCCAGGAGGCAGTGAGGACCAGCATTACTTTTCCCCGCTGGCACCTTTGCTGCGGCAGCAAAAGCTGGACGTTTGTCTTTTTTGCTCCGGAGGGCGCCGAAAGCGAAAACAGGTGCTTTTGAGGATGGAGTCCGCAGCAAAGCAGAGAGGGCCAAATTGTCTGTGACATTTGAAAGGGTTCCAGAAGGCAGTGAGAACCAGCATTACTTTTCCCCGCTGGCACCTTTGCTGTGGCAGCAAAAGCTGGACGTTTGTCTTTTTTGCTCCGGAGGCTGCCGAAAGTGAAAACAGGTGCTTTTGAGGATGGAGTCCGCAGGAAAGCAGAGAGGGCCAAATTGTCTGGGGCATTTGAAAGGGTTCCAGGAGGCAGTGAGAACCAGCATTACTTTTCCCCGCTGGCACCTTTGCTGTGGCAGCAAAAGCTGGACGTTTGTCTTTTTTGCTCCGGAGGCTGCCGAAAGCGAAAACAGGTGCTTTTGATGATGGAGTCCGCAGGAAAGCAGAGAGGGCCAAATTGTCTTTGGCATTTAAAGAGATTCCAGGAGGCAGTGAGGACCAGCATTACTTTTCCCCGCTGGCACCTTTGCTGCGGCAGCAAAAGCTGGACGTTTGTCTTTTTACCACCGGAGGGCGCCGAAAGTGAAAAAAGGCGCTTTTGAGGATAGAGTCCGCAGGAAAGCAGAGAGGGCCAAATTGTCTGGGGCATTTGAAAGGGTTCCAGGAGGCAGTGAGAACCAGCATTACTTTTCCCCGCTGGCACCTTTGCTGTGGCAGCAAAAGCTGGACGTTTGTCTTTTTTGCTCCGGAGGTTGCCAAAAGCGAAAACAGATGCTTTTGAGGATGGAGTCCGCAGGAAAGCAGAGAGGGCCAAATTGTCTGTGGCATTTGAAAGGGTTCCAGGAGGCAGTGATAACGAGCATTATTTTTCCCCGCTGGCACCTTTGCTGTGGCAGCAAAAGCTGGACGTTTGTTTTTTTGCTCCGGAGGCTGCCGAAAGCGAAAATAGGTGCTTTTGAGGATGGAGTCCGCAGGAAAGCAGAGAGGGCCAAATTGTCTGTGGCATTTGAAAGGGTTCCAGGAGGCAGTGAGAACCAGCATTACTTTTCCCCGCTGGCACCTTTGCTGTGGCAGCAAAAGCTGGACGTTTGTCTTTTTTGCTCCGGAGGCTGCCGAAAGCGAAAACAGCTGCTTTTGAGGATGGAGTCCGCAGGAAAGCAGAGAGGGCCAAATTGTCTGTGACATTTGAAAGGGTTCCAGGAGGCAGTGAGAACCAGCACTACTTTTCCCCGCTGGCACCTTTGCTGTGGCAGCAAAAGCTGGACGTTTGTCTTTTTGCTCCGGAGGCTGCCGAAAGCGAAAACAGGTGCTTTTGATGATGGAGTCCGCAGGAAAGCAGAGAGGGCCAAATTGTCTGGGGCATTTGAAAGGGTTCCAGGAGGCAGTGAGAACCAGCATTACTTTCCCCGCTGGCACCTTTGCTGTGGCAGCAAAAGCTGGACGTTTGTCTTTTTTGCTCCGGAGGCTGCCGAAAGCGAAAACAGGTGCTTTTGAGGATGGAGTCCGCAGGAAAGCAGAGAGGGCCAAATTGTCTGTGGCATTTGAAAGGGTTCCAGGAGGCAGTGAGAACCAGCATTACTTTTCCCCGCTGGCACCTTTGCTGTGGCAGCAAAAGCTGGACGTTTGTCTTTTTTGCTCCGGAGGCTGCCGAAAGCGAAAACAGGTGCTTTTGATGATGGAGTCCGCAGGAAAGCAGAGAGGGCCAAATTGTCTTTGGCATTTAAAGAGGTTCCAGGAGGCAGTGAGGACCAGCATTACTTTTCCCCGCTGGCACCTTTGCTGCGGCAGCAAAAGCTGGACGTTTGTCTTTTTTGCTCCGGAGGGCGCCGAAAGCGAAAACAGGTGCTTTTGAGGATGGAGTCCGCAGCAAAGCAGAGAGGGCCAAATTGTCTGTGACATTTGAAAGGGTTCCAGAAGGCAGTGAGAACCAGCATTACTTTTCCCCGCTGGCACCTTTGCTGTGGCAGCAAAAGCTGGACGTTTGTCTTTTTGCTCCGGAGGCTGCCGAAAGTGAAAACAGGTGCTTTTGAGGATGGAGTCCGCAGGAAAGCAGAGAGGGCCAAATTGTGTGGGGCATTTGAAAGGGTTCCAGGAGGCAGTGAGAACCAGCATTACTTTTCCCCGCTGGCACCTTTGCTGTGGCAGCAAAAGCTGGACGTTTGTCTTTTTTGCTCCGGAGGCTGCCGAAAGCGAAAACAGTGCTTTTGATGATGGAGTCCGCAGGAAAGCAGAGAGGGCCAAATTGTCTTTGGCATTTAAAGAGATTCCAGGAGGCAGTGAGGACCAGCATTACTTTTCCCCGCTGGCACCTTTGCTGCGGCAGCAAAAGCTGGACGTTTGTTCTTTTTACCACCGGAGGGCGCCGAAAGCGAAAACAGGTGCTTTGAGGATGGAGTCCGCAGGAAAGCAGAGAGGGCCAAATTGTCTGGGGCATTTGAAAGGGTTCCAGGAGGCAGTGAGAACCAGCATTACTTTTCCCCGCTGGCATCTTTGCTGTGGCAGCAAAAGCTGGACGTTTGTCTTTTTTGCTCCGGAGGCTGCCGAAAGCGAAAACAGGTGCTTTTGAGGATGGAGTCCGCAGGAAAGCAGAGAGGGCCAAATTGTCTGTGGCATTTGAAAGGGTTCCAGGAGGCAGTGAGAACGAGCATTACTTTTCCCCGCTGGCACCTTTGCTGTGGCAGCAAAAGCTGGACGTTTGTCTTTTTTGCTCCGGAGGCTGCTGAAAGCAAAAATAGGTTCTTTTGAGGATGGAGTCCGCAGGAAAGCAGAGAGGGCCAAATTGTCTGTGGCATTTGAAAGGGTTCCAGGAGGCAGTGAGAACCAGCATTACTTTTCCCCGCTGGCACCTTTGCTGTGGCAGCAAAAGCTGGACGTTTGTCTTTTTTGCTCCGGAGGCTGCTGAAAGCGAAAACAGGTGCTTTTGAGGATGGAGTCCGCAGGAAAGCAGAGAGAGCCAAATTGTCTGGGGTATTTGAAGGAGTTCCAGGAGGCAGTGAGAACCAGCATTACTTTTCCCTGCTGGCACGTTTGCTGTGGCAGCAAAAGCTGGACGTTTGTCTTTTTTGCTCCGGAGGCTGCCGAAAGCGAAAACAGGTGCTTTTGAGGATGGAGTCCGCAGGAAAGCAGAGAGGGCCAAATTGTCTGGGGCATTTGAAAGGGTTCCAGGAGGCAGTGAGAACCAGCATTACTTTTCCCCGCTGGCACCTTTGCTGTGGCAGCAAAAGCTGGACGTTTGTCTTTTTTGCTCCGGAGGCTGCCGAAAGCGAAAACAGGTGCTTTTGAGGATGGAGTCCGCAGGAAAGCAGAGAGGGCCAAATTGTCTGTGGCATTTGAAAGGGTTCCAGGAGGCAGTGAGAACCAGCATTACTTTTCCCCGCTGGCACCTTTGCTGTGGCAGCAAAAGCTGGACGTTTGTCTTTTTTGCTCCGGAGGCTGCCGAAAGCGAAAACAGGTGCTTTTGAGGATGGAGTCCGCAGGAAAGCAGAGAGAGCCAAATTGTCTGGGGTATTTGAAGGAGTTCCAGGAGGCAGTGAGAACCAGCATTACTTTTCCCTGCTGGCACGTTTGCTGTGGCAGCAAAAGCTGGACGTTTGTCTTTTTTGCTCCGGAGGCTGCCGAAAGCGAAAACAGGTGCTTTTGAGGATGGAGTCCGCAGGAAAGCAGAGAGGGCCAAATTGTCTGTGGCATTTGCAAGGGTTCCAGGAGGCAGTGAGAACCAGCATTACTTTTCCCCGCTGGCACCTTTGCTGTGGCAGCAAAAGCTGGACGTTTGTCTTTTTTGCTCCGGAGGTTGCCGAAAGCGAAAACAGGTGCTTTTGAGGATGGAGTCCGCAGGAAAGCAGAGAGGGCCAAATTGTCTGTGGCATTTGAAAGGGTTCCAGGAGGCAGTGAGAACCAGCATTACTTTTCCCCGCTGGCACCTTTGCTGTGGCAGCAAAAGCTGGACGTTTGTCTTTTTTGCTCCGGAGGCTGCCGAAAGCGAAAACAGGTGCTTTTGAGGATGGAGTCCGCAGGAAAGCAGAGAGGGCCAAATTGTCTGGGGCATTTGAAAGGGTTCCAGGAGGCAGTGAGAACCAGCATTACTTTTCCCCGCTGGCACCTTTGCTGTGGCAGCAAAAGCTGGACGTTTGTCTTTTTTGCTCCGGAGGCTGCCGAAAGCGAAAACAGGTGCTTTTGAGGATGGAGTCCGCAGGAAAGCAGAGAGGGCCAAATTGTCTGGGGCATTTGAAAGGGTTCCAGGAGGCAGTGAGAACCAGCATTACTTTTCCCCGCTGGCACCTTTGCTGTGGCAGCAAAAGCTGGACGTTTGTCTTTTTTGCTCCGGAGGTTGCCAAAAGCGAAAACAGATGCTTTTGAGGATGGAGTCCGCAGGAAAGCAGAGAGGGCCAAATTGTCTGTGGCATTTGAAAGGGTTCCAGGAGGCAGTGATAACGAGCATTATTTTTCCCCGCTGGCACCTTTGCTGTGGCAGCAAAAGCTGGACGTTTGTTTTTTTGCTCCGGAGACTGCCGAAAGCGAAAATAGGTTCTTTTGAGGATGGAGTCCGCAGGAAAGCAGAGAGGGCCAAATTGTCTGTGGCATTTGAAAGGGTTCCAGGAGGCAGTGAGAACCAGCATTACTTTTCCCCGCTGGCACCTTTGCTGTGGCAGCAAAAGCTGGACGTTTGTCTTTTTTGCTCCGGAGGCTGCCGAAAGCGAAAACAGGTGCTTTTGAGGATGGAGTCCGCAGGAAAGCAGAGAGGGCCAAATTGTCTGTGACATTTGAAAGGGTTCCAGGAGGCAGTGAGAACCAGCACTACTTTTCCCCGCTGGCACCTTTGCTGTGGCAGCAAAAGCTGGACGTTTGTCTTTTTTGCTCCGGAGGCTGCCGAAAGCGAAAACAGGTGCTTTTGAGGATGGAGTCCGCAGGAAAGCAGAGAGGGCCAAATTGTCTGGGGCATTTGAAAGGGTTCCAGGAGGCAGTGAGAACCAGCATTACTTTTCCCCGCTGGCACCTTTGCTGTGGCAGCAAAAGCTGGACGTTTGTCTTTTTTGCTCCAGAGGCTGCCGAAAGCGAAAACAGGTGCTTTTGAGGATGGAGTCCGCAGGAAAGCAGAGAGGGCCAAATTGTCTGTGGCATTTGAAAGGGTTCCAGGAGGCAGTGAGAACCAGCATTACTTTTCCCCGCTGGCACCTTTGCTGTGGCAGCAAAAGCTGGACGTTTGTCTTTTTTGCTCCGGAGGCTGCCGAAAGCGAAAACAGGTGCTTTTGAGGATGGAGTCCGCAGGAAAGCAGAGAGGGCCAAATTGTCTGTGGCATTTAAAGAGGTTCCAGGAGGCAGTGAGGACCAGCATTACTTTTCCCCGCTGGCACCTTTGCTGCGGCAGCAAAAGCTGGACGTTTGTCTTTTTTGCTCCGGAGGGCGCCGAAAGCGAAAACAGGTGCTTTTGAGGATGGAGTCCGCAGCAAAGCAGAGAGGGCCAAATTGTCTGTGACATTTGAAAGGGTTCCAGAAGGCAGTGAGAACCAGCATTACTTTTCCCCGCTGGCACCTTTGCTGTGGCAGCAAAAGCTGGACGTTTGTCTTTTTTGCTCCGGAGGCTGCCGAAAGTGAAAACAGGTGCTTTTGAGGATGGAGTCCGCAGGAAAGCAGAGAGGGCCAAATTGTCTGGGGCATTTGAAAGGGTTCCAGGAGGCAGTGAGAACCAGCATTACTTTTCCCCGCTGGCACCTTTGCTGTGGCAGCAAAAGCTGGACGTTTGTCTTTTTTGCTCCGGAGGCTGCCGAAAGCGAAAACAGGTGCTTTTGATGATGGAGTCCGCAGGAAAGCAGAGAGGGCCAAATTGTCTTTGGCATTTAAAGAGATTCCAGGAGGCAGTGAGGACCAGCATTACTTTTCCCCGCTGGCACCTTTGCTGCGGCAGCAAAAGCTGGACGTTTGTCTTTTTACCAACGGAGGGCGCCGAAAGTGAAAAAAGGCGCTTTTGAGGATAGAGTCCGCAGGAAAGCAGAGAGGGCCAAATTGTCTGGGGCATTTGAAAGGGTTCCAGGAGGCAGTGAGAACCAGCATTACTTTTCCCGCTGGCACCTTTGCTGTGGCAGCAAAAGCTGGACGTTTGTCTTTTTTGCTCCGGAGGCTGCCGAAAGCGAAAACAGGTGCTTTTGAGGATGGAGTCCGCAGGAAAGCAGAGAGGGCCAAATTGTCTGTGACATTTGAAAGGGTTCCAGGAGGCAGTGAGAACCAGCATTACTTTCCCCGCTGGCACCTTTGCTGTGGCAGCAAAAGCTGGACGTTTGTCTTTTTGCTCCGGAGGCTGCCGAAAGCGAAAACAGGTGCTTTTGAGGATGGAGTCCGCAGGAAAGCAGAGAGGGCCAAATTGTCTGGGGCATTTGAAAGGGTTCCAGGAGGCAGTGAGAACCAGCATTACTTTTCCCCGCTGGCACCTTTGCTGTGGCAGCAAAAGCTGGACGTTTGTCTTTTTGCTCCGGAGGCTGCCGAAAGCGAAAACAGGTGCTTTTGAGGATGGAGTCCGCAGGAAAGCAGAGAGGGCCAAATTGTCTGGGGCATTTGAAAGGGTTCCAGGGAGGCAGTGAGAACCAGCATTACTTTTCCACGCTGGCACCTTTGCTGTGGCAGCAAAAGCTGGACGTTTGTCTTTTTTGCTCCGGAGGCTGCCGAAAGCGAAAATAGGTGCTTTTGAGGATGGAGTCCGCAGGAAAGCAGAGAGGGCCAAATTGTCTGTGGCATTTGCAAGGGTTCCAGGAGGCAGTGAGAACCAGCATTACTTTTCCCCGCTGGCACCTTTGCTGTGGCAGCAAAAGCTGGACGTTTGTCTTTTTTGCTCCGGAGGCTGCCGAAAGCGAAAATAGGTTCTTTTGAGGATGGAGTCCGCAGGAAAGCAGAGAGGGCCAAATTGTCTGTGGCATTTGAAAGGGTTCCAGGAGGCAGTGAGAACCAGCATTACTTTTCCCCGCTGGCACCTTTGCTGTGGCAGCAAAAGCTGGACGTTGTCTTTTTTGCTCCGGAGGCTGCCGAAAGCGAAAACAGGTGCTTTTGATGATGGAGTCCGCAGGAAAGCAGAGAGGGCCAAATTGTCTTTGGCATTTAAAGAGGTTCCAGGAGGCAGTGAGGACCAGCATTACTTTCCCCGCTGGCACCTTTGCTGCGGCAGCAAAAGCTGGACGTTTGTCTTTTTTACCACCGGAGGGGCGCCGAAAGTGAAAAAAGGCGCTTTTGAGGATAGAGTCCGCAGGAAAGCAGAGAGGGCCAAATTGTCTGGGGCATTTGAAAAGGG
>NW_028127745.1:0-76276 GCF_965231255.1 Vanellus vanellus
CGCTTTCGGCGCCCCTCCGGTGGTAAAAAGACAAACGTCCAGGTTTTGCTGCCACAGCAAAGGTGCCAGCGGGGAAAAGTAATGCTGGTTCTCACTGCCTCCTGGAACTCTTTCAAATGCACCAGACAATTTGGCCCTCTCTGCTTTCCTGCGGACTCCATCCTCAAAAGCACCTGTTTTCGCTTTCGGCAACCTCCGGAGCAAAAAAGACAAACGTCCAGCTTTTGCTGCCACAGCAAAGGTGCCAGCTAGGAAAAGTAATGCTGGTTCTCACTGCCTCCTGGAACCCTTTGAAATGCCCCAGACAATTTGGCCCTCTCTGCTTTCCTGCGCAGTCTATCCTCAAAAGCGCCTTTTTTCACTTTCGGCGCCCTCCGGTGGTAAAAAGACAAACGTCCAGCTTTTGCTGCCACAGCAAAGGTGCCAGCAGGGAAAAGTAATGCTGGTTCTCACTGCCTCCTGGAACTCTTTCAAATGCACCAGACAATTTGGCCCTCTCTGCTTTCCTGCGCAGTCTATCCTCAAAAGCGCCTTTTTTCACTTTCGGCGCCCTCCGGTGGTAAAAAGACAAACGTCCAGCTTTTGCTGCCACAGCAAAGGTGCCAGCAGGGAAAAGTAATGCTGGTTCTCACTGCCTCCTGGAACTCTTTCAAATGCACCAGACAATTTGGCCCTCTCTGCTTTCCTGCGCAGTCTATCCTCAAAAGCGCCTTTTTTCACTTTCGGCGCCCTCCGGTGGTAAAAAGACAAACGTCCAGCTTTTGCTGCCACAGCAAAGGTGCCAGCGGGGAAAAGTAATGCTGGTTCTCACTGCCTCCTGGAACTCTTTCAAATGCACCAGACAATTTGGCCCTCTCTGCTTTCCTGCGGACTCCATCCTCAAAAGCACCTGTTTTCGCTTTCGGCATCCTCCGGAGCAAAAAAGACAAACGTCCAGGTTTTGCTGCCACAGCAAAGGTGCCAGCGGGGAAAAGTAATGCTGGTTCTCACTGCCTCCTGGAACTCTTTCAAATGCCACAGACAATTTGGCCCTCTCTGCTTTCCTGCGGACTCCATCCTCAAAAGCACCTGTTTTCGCTTTCGGCAACCTCCGGAGCAAAAAAGACAAACGTCCAGCTTTTGCTGCCACAGCAAAGGTGCCAGCGGGGAAAAGTAATGCTGGTTCTCACTGCCTCCTGGAACCCTTTGAAATGCCCCAGACAATTTGGCCCTCTCTGCTTTCCTGCGGACTCCATCCTCAAAAGCACCTGTTTTCGCTTTCGGCAACCTCCGGAGCAAAAAAGACAAACGTCCAGCTTTTGCTGCCACAGCAAAGGTGCCAGCGGGGAAAAGTGATGCTGGTCCTCATTGCCTCCTGGAACCTCTTCAAATGCCACAGACAATTTGGCCCTCTCTGCTTTCCTGCGGACTCCATCCTCAAAAGCACCTGTTTTCGCTTTCGGCAATCTTAGGAGCAAAAAAGACAAACGTCCAGGTTTTGCTGCCACAGCAAAGGTGCCAGCGGGGAAAAGTAATGCTGGTTCTCACTGCCTCCTGGAACTCTTTCAAATGCAACAGACAATTTGGCCCTCTCTGCTTTCCTGCGCAGTCTATCCTCAAAAGCGCCTTTTTTCACTTTCGGCGCCCTCCGGTGGTAAAAAGACAAACGTCCAGCTTTTGCTGCCACAGCAAAGGTGCCAGCAGGGAAAAGTAATGCTGGTTCTCACTGCCTCCTGGAACTCTTTCAAATGCAACAGACAATTTGGCCCTCTCTGCTTTCCTGCGCAGTCTATCCTCAAAAGCGCCTTTTTTCACTTTCGGCGCCCTCCGGTGGTAAAAAGACAAACGTCCAGCTTTTGCTGCCACAGCAAAGGTGCCAGCGGGGAAAAGTAATGCTGGTTCTCACTGCCTCCTGGAACTCTTTCAAATGCACCAGACAATTTGGCCCTCTCTGCTTTCCTGCGGACTCCATCCTCAAAAGCACCTGTTTTCGCTTTCGGCAGCCTCCGGAGCAAAAAAGACAAACGTCCAGGTTTTGCTGCCACAGCAAAGGTGCCAGCGGGGAAAAGTAATGCTGGTTCTCACTGCCTCCTGGAACTCTTTCAAATGCCACAGACAATTTGGCCCTCTCTGCTTTCCTGCGGACTCCATCCTCAAAAGCACCTCTTTTCGCTTTCGGCAACCTCCGGAGCAAAAAAGACAAACGTCCAGCTTTTGCTGCCACAGCAAAGGTGACAGCGGGGAAAAGTAATGCTGGTTCTCACTGCCTCCTGGAACCCTTTGAAATGCCCCAGACAATTTGGCCCTCTCTGCTTTCCTGCGGACTCCATCCTCAAAAGCACCTGTTTTCGCTTTCGGCAGCCTCCGGAGCAAAAAAGACAAACGTCCAGCTTTTGCTGCCACAGCAAAGGTGACAGCGGGGAAAAGTAATGCTGGTTCTCACTGCCTCCTGGAACTCTTTCAAATGCCTCAGACAATTTGGCCCTCTCTGCTTTCCTGCGGACTCCATCCTCAAAAGCACCTTTTTTCGCTTTCGGCAATCTTAGGAGCAAAACAGTCAAACGTCCAGCTTTTACTGCCACAGCAAAGGTGCCAGCGGGGAAAAGTATTGCTGGTTCTCACTGCCTCCTGGAACTCTTTCAAATGCACCAGACAATTTGGCCCTCTCTGCTTTCCTGCGGACTCCATCCTCAAAAGCACCTGTTTTCGCTTTCGGCAACATCCGGAGCAAAAAAGTCAAACGTCCAGCTTTTACTGCCACAGCAAAGGTGCCAGCGGGGAAAAGTAATGCTGGTTCTCATTGCCTCCTGGAACCCCTCCAAATGCCCCAGACAATTTGGCCCTCTCTGCTTTCCTGCGGACTCCATCCTCAAAAGCACCTGTTTTCGCTTTCGGCAACCTCCGGAGCAAAAAAGACAAACGTCCAGCTTTTGCTGCCACAGCAAAGGTGACAGCGGGGAAAAGTAATGCTGGTTCTCATTGCCTCCTGGAACCCCTCCAAATGCCCCAGACAATTTGGCCCTCTCTGCTTTCCTGCGGACTCCATCCTCAAAAGCACCTGTTTTCGCTTTCGGCAACCTCCGGAGCAAAAAAGACAAACGTCCAGCTTTTGCTGCCACAGCAAAGGTGCCAGCGGGGAAAAGTAATGCTGGTTCTCACTGCCTCCTGGAACCCTTTGAAATGCCCCAGACAATTTGGCCCTCTCTGCTTTCCTGCGGACTCCATCCTCAAAAGCACCTGTTTTCGCTTTCGGCAACCTCCGGAGCAAAAAAGACAAACGTCCAGCTTTTGCTGCCACAGCAAAGGTGCCAGCGGGGAAAAGTGATGCTGGTCCTCATTGCCTCCTGGAACCTCTTCAAATGCCACAGACAATTTGGCCCTCTCTGCTTTCCTGCGGACTCCATCCTCAAAAGCACCTGTTTTCGCTTTCGGCAATCTTAGGAGCAAAAAAGACAAACGTCCAGGTTTTGCTGCCACAGCAAAGGTGCCAGCGGGGAAAAGTAATGCTGGTTCTCACTGCCTCCTGGAACTCTTTCAAATGCAACAGACAATTTGGCCCTCTCTGCTTTCCCGCGCAGTCTATCCTCAAAAGCGCCTTTTTTCGCTTTCGGCGCCCTCCGGTGGTAAAAAGACAAACGTCCAGGTTTTGCTGCCACAGCAAAGGTGCCAGCGGGGAAAAGTAATGCTGGTTCTCACTGCCTCCTGGAACTCTTTCAAATGCACCAGACAATTTGGCCCTCTCTGCTTTCCTGCGGACTCCATCCTCAAAAGCACCTGTTTTCGCTTTCGGCAACCTCCGGAGCAAAAAAGACAAACGTCCAGCTTTTGCTGCCACAGCAAAGGTGCCAGCTAGGAAAAGTAATGCTGGTTCTCACTGCCTCCTGGAACCCTTTGAAATGCCCCAGACAATTTGGCCCTCTCTGCTTTCCTGCGCAGTCTATCCTCAAAAGCGCCTTTTTTCACTTTCGGCGCCCTCCGGTGGTAAAAAGACAAACGTCCAGCTTTTGCTGCCACAGCAAAGGTGCCAGCAGGGAAAAGTAATGCTGGTTCTCACTGCCTCCTGGAACTCTTTCAAATGCACCAGACAATTTGGCCCTCTCTGCTTTCCTGCGCAGTCTATCCTCAAAAGCGCCTTTTTTCACTTTCGGCGCCCTCCGGTGGTAAAAAGACAAACGTCCAGCTTTTGCTGCCACAGCAAAGGTGCCAGCAGGGAAAAGTAATGCTGGTTCTCACTGCCTCCTGGAACTCTTTCAAATGCAACAGACAATTTGGTCCTCTCTGCTTTCCTGCGCAGTCTATCCTCAAAAGCGCCTTTTTTCACTTTCGGCGCCCTCCGGTGGTAAAAAGACAAACGTCCAGCTTTTGCTGCCACAGCAAAGGTGCCAGCAGGGAAAAGTAATGCTGGTTCTCACTGCCTCCTGGAACTCTTTCAAATGCAACAGACAATTTGGCCCTCTCTGCTTTCCTGCGCAGTCTATCCTCAAAAGCGCCTTTTTTCACTTTCGGCGCCCTCCGGTGGTAAAAAGACAAACGTCCATCTTTTGCTGCCACAGCAAAGGTGCCAGCGGGGAAAAGTAATGCTGGTTCTCACTGCCTCCTGGAACTCTTTCAAATGCACCAGACAATTTGGCCCTCTCTGCTTTCCTGCGGACTCCATCCTCAAAAGCACCTGTTTTCGCTTTCGGCATCCTCCGGAGCAAAAAAGACAAACGTCCAGGTTTTGCTGCCACAGCAAAGGTGCCAGCGGGGAAAAGTAATGCTGGTTCTCACTGCCTCCTGGAACTCTTTCAAATGCCACAGACAATTTGGCCCTCTCTGCTTTCCTGCAGACTCCATCCTCAAAAGCACCTGTTTTCGCTTTCGGCAACCTCCGGAGCAAAAAAGACAAACGTCCAGCTTTTGCTGCCACAGCAAAGGTGACAGCGGGGAAAAGTAATGCTGGTTCTCATTGCCTCCTGGAACCCCTCCAAATGCCCCAGACAATTTGGCCCTCTCTGCTTTCCTGCGGACTCCATCCTCAAAAGCACCTGTTTTCGCTTTCAGCAACCTCCGGAGCAAAAAAGACAAACGTCCAGGTTTTGCTGCCACAGCAAAGGTGCCAGCGGGGAAAAGTAATGCTGCTTCTCACTGCCTCCTGGGACCCTTTGAAATGCACCAGACAATTTGGCCCTCTCTGCTTTCCTGCGCAGTCTATCCTCAAAAGCGCCTTTTTTCACTTTCGGCGCCCTCCGGTGGTAAAAAGACAAACGTCCAGCTTTTGCTGCCACAGCAAAGGTGCCAGCAGGGAAAAGTAATGCTGGTTCTCACTGCCTCCTGGAACTCTTTCAAATGCACCAGACAATTTGGCCCTCTCTGCTTTCCTGCGCAGTCTATCCTCAAAAGCGCCTTTTTTCACTTTCGGCGCCCTCCGGTGGTAAAAAGACAAACGTCCAGCTTTTGCTGCCACAGCAAAGGTGCCAGCAGGGAAAAGTAATGCTGGTTCTCACTGCCTCCTGGAACTCTTTCAAATGCACCAGACAATTTGGCCCTCTCTGCTTTCCTGCGCAGTCTATCCTCAAAAGCGCCTTTTTTCACTTTCGGCGCCCTCCGGTGGTAAAAAGACAAACGTCCAGCTTTTGCTGCCACAGCAAAGGTGCCAGCAGGGAAAAGTAATGCTGGTTCTCACTGCCTCCTGGAACTCTTTCAAATGCAACAGACAATTTGGCCCTCTCTGCTTTCCTGCGCAGTCTATCCTCAAAAGCGCCTTTTTTCACTTTCGGCGCCCTCCGGTGGTAAAAAGACAAACGTCCATCTTTTGCTGCCACAGCAAAGGTGCCAGCGGGGAAAAGTAATGCTGGTTCTCACTGCCTCCTGGAACTCTTTCAAATGCCACAGACAATTTGGCCCTCTCTGCTTTCCTGCGGACTCCATCCTCAAAAGCACCTGTTTTCGCTTTCGGCATCCTCCGGAGCAAAAAAGACAAACGTCCAGGTTTTGCTGCCACAGCAAAGGTGCCAGCGGGGAAAAGTAATGCTGGTTCTCACTGCCTCCTGGAACTCTTTCAAATGCACCAGACAATTTGGCCCTCTCTGCTTTCCTGCGGACTCCATCCTCAAAAGCACCTGTTTTCGCTTTCGGCAACCTCCGGAGCAAAAAAGACAAACGTCCAGCATTTGCTGCCACAGCAAAGGTGACAGCGGGGAAAAGTAATGCTGGTTCTCATTGCCTCCTGGAACCCCTCCAAATGCCCCAGACAATTTGGCCCTCTCTGCTTTCCTGCGGACTCCATCCTCAAAAGCACCTGTTTTCGCTTTCGGCAACCTCCGGAGCAAAAAAGACAAACGTCCAGGTTTTGCTGCCACAGCAAAGGTGCCAGCGGGGAAAAGTAATGCTGCTTCTCACTGCCTCCTGGGACCCTTTGAAATGCACCAGACAATTTGGCCCTCTCTGCTTTCCTGCGGACTCCATCCTCAAAAGCACCTGTTTTCGCTTTCGGCAGCCTCCGGAGCAAAAAAGACAAACGTCCAGCTTTTGCTGCCACAGGAAAGGTGCCAGCGGGGAAAAGTGATGCTGGTCCTCATTGCCTCCTGGAACCTCTTGAAATTCCACAGACAATTTGGCCCTCTCTGCTTTCCTGCGGACTCCATCCTCAAAAGCACCTGTTTTAGCTTTCGGCAATCTTAGGAGCAAAAAAGACAAACGTCCAGCTTTTGCTGCCACAGCAAAGGTGCCAGCGGGGAAAAGTAATGCTGGTTCTCACTGCCTCCTGGAACTCTTTCAAATGCAACAGACAATTTGGCCCTCTCTGCTTTCCTGCGCAGTCTATCCTCAAAAGCGCCTTTTTTCACTTTCGGCGCCCTCCGGTGGTAAAAAGACAAACGTCCAGCTTTTGCTGCCACAGCAAAGGTGCCAGCAGGGAAAAGTAATGCTGGTTCTCACTGCCTCCTGGAACTCTTTCAAATGCAACAGACAATTTGGCCCTCTCTGCTTTCCTGCGCAGTCTATCCTCAAAAGCGCCTTTTTTCACTTTCGGCGCCCTCCGGTGGTAAAAAGACAAACGTCCAGCTTTTGCTGCCACAGCAAAGGTGCCAGCGGGGAAAAGTAATGCTGGTTCTCACTGCCTCCTGGAACTCTTTCAAATGCACCAGACAATTTGGCCCTCTCTGCTTTCCTGCGGACTCCATCCTCAAAAGCACCTGTTTTCGCTTTCGGCATCCTCCGGAGCAAAAAAGACAAACGTCCAGGTTTTGCTGCCACAGCAAAGGTGCCAGCGGGGAAAAGTAATGCTGGTTCTCACTGCCTCCTGGAACTCTTTCAAATGCCACAGACAATTTGGCCCTCTCTGCTTTCCTGCGGACTCCATCCTCAAAAGCACCTGTTTTCGCTTTCGGCAACCTCCGGAGCAAAAAAGACAAACGTCCAGCTTTTGCTGCCACAGCAAAGGTGCCAGCGGGGAAAAGTAATGCTGGTTCTCACTGCCTCCTGGAACTCTTTCAAATGCAACAGACAATTTGGCCCTCTCTGCTTTCCTGCGCAGTCTATCCTCAAAAGCGCCTTTTTTCACTTTCGGCGCCCTCCGGTGGTAAAAAGACAAACGTCCAGGTTTTGCTGCCACAGCAAAGGTGCCAGCGGGGAAAAGTAATGCTGGTTCTCACTGCCTCCTGGAACTCTTTCAAATGCAACAGACAATTTGGCCCTCTCTGCTTTCCTGCGCAGTCTATCCTCAAAAGCGCCTTTTTTCACTTTCGGCGCCCTCCGGTGGTAAAAAGACAAACGTCCAGCTTTTGCTGCCACAGCAAAGGTGCCAGCAGGGAAAAGTAATGCTGGTTCTCACTGCCTCCTGGAACTCTTTCAAATGCACCAGACAATTTGGCCCTCTCTGCTTTCCTGCGCAGTCTATCCTCAAAAGCGCCTTTTTTCACTTTCGGCGCCCTCCGGTGGTAAAAAGACAAACGTCCAGCTTTTGCTGCCACAGCAAAGGTGCCAGCAGGGAAAAGTAATGCTGGTTCTCACTGCCTCCTGGAACTCTTTCAAATGCACCAGACAATTTGGCCCTCTCTGCTTTCCTGCGCAGTCTATCCTCAAAAGCGCCTTTTTTCACTTTCGGCGCCCTCCGGTGGTAAAAAGACAAACGTCCAGCTTTTGCTGCCACAGCAAAGGTGCCAGCGGGGAAAAGTAATGCTGGTTCTCACTGCCTCCTGGAACTCTTTCAAATGCACCAGACAATTTGGCCCTCTCTGCTTTCCTGCGGACTCCATCCTCAAAAGCACCTGTTTTCGCTTTCGGCATCCTCCGGAGCAAAAAAGACAAACGTCCAGGTTTTGCTGCCACAGCAAAGGTGCCAGCGGGGAAAAGTAATGCTGGTTCTCACTGCCTCCTGGAACTCTTTCAAATGCCACAGACAATTTGGCCCTCTCTGCTTTCCTGCGGACTCCATCCTCAAAAGCACCTGTTTTCGCTTTCGGCAACCTCCGGAGCAAAAAAGACAAACGTCCAGCTTTTGCTGCCACAGCAAAGGTGCCAGCGGGGAAAAGTAATGCTGGTTCTCACTGCCTCCTGGAACCCTTTGAAATGCCCCAGACAATTTGGCCCTCTCTGCTTTCCTGCGGACTCCATCCTCAAAAGCACCTGTTTTCGCTTTCGGCAACCTCCGGAGCAAAAAAGACAAACGTCCAGCTTTTGCTGCCACAGCAAAGGTGCCAGCGGGGAAAAGTGATGCTGGTCCTCATTGCCTCCTGGAACCTCTTCAAATGCCACAGACAATTTGGCCCTCTCTGCTTTCCTGCGGACTCCATCCTCAAAAGCACCTGTTTTCGCTTTCGGCAATCTTAGGAGCAAAAAAGACAAACGTCCAGGTTTTGCTGCCACAGCAAAGGTGCCAGCGGGGAAAAGTAATGCTGGTTCTCACTGCCTCCTGGAACTCTTTCAAATGCAACAGACAATTTGGCCCTCTCTGCTTTCCTGCGCAGTCTATCCTCAAAAGCGCCTTTTTTCACTTTCGGCGCCCTCCGGTGGTAAAAAGACAAACGTCCAGCTTTTGCTGCCACAGCAAAGGTGCCAGCAGGGAAAAGTAATGCTGGTTCTCACTGCCTCCTGGAACTCTTTCAAATGCAACAGACAATTTGGCCCTCTCTGCTTTCCTGCGCAGTCTATCCTCAAAAGCGCCTTTTTTCACTTTCGGCGCCCTCCGGTGGTAAAAAGACAAACGTCCAGCTTTTGCTGCCACAGCAAAGGTGCCAGCGGGGAAAAGTAATGCTGGTTCTCACTGCCTCCTGGAACTCTTTCAAATGCACCAGACAATTTGGCCCTCTCTGCTTTCCTGCGGACTCCATCCTCAAAAGCACCTGTTTTCGCTTTCGGCATCCTCCGGAGCAAAAAAGACAAACGTCCAGGTTTTGCTGCCACAGCAAAGGTGCCAGCGGGGAAAAGTAATGCTGGTTCTCACTGCCTCCTGGAACTCTTTCAAATGCCACAGACAATTTGGCCCTCTCTGCTTTCCTGCGGACTCCATCCTCAAAAGCACCTCTTTTCGCTTTCGGCAACCTCCGGAGCAAAAAAGACAAACGTCCAGCTTTTGCTGCCACAGCAAAGGTGACAGCGGGGAAAAGTAATGCTGGTTCTCACTGCCTCCTGGAACCCTTTGAAATGCCCCAGACAATTTGGCCCTCTCTGCTTTCCTGCGGACTCCATCCTCAAAAGCACCTGTTTTCGCTTTCGGCAGCCTCCGGAGCAAAAAAGACAAACGTCCAGCTTTTGCTGCCACAGCAAAGGTGACAGCGGGGAAAAGTAATGCTGGTTCTCACTGCCTCCTGGAACTCTTTCAAATGCCTCAGACAATTTGGCCCTCTCTGCTTTCCTGCGGACTCCATCCTCAAAAGCACCTTTTTTCGCTTTCGGCAATCTTAGGAGCAAAACAGTCAAACGTCCAGCTTTTACTGCCACAGCAAAGGTGCCAGCGGGGAAAAGTATTGCTGGTTCTCACTGCCTCCTGGAACTCTTTCAAATGCACCAGACAATTTGGCCCTCTCTGCTTTCCTGCGGACTCCATCCTCAAAAGCACCTGTTTTCGCTTTCGGCAACATCCGGAGCAAAAAAGTCAAACGTCCAGCTTTTACTGCCACAGCAAAGGTGCCAGCGGGGAAAAGTAATGCTGGTTCTCATTGCCTCCTGGAACCCCTCCAAATGCCCCAGACAATTTGGCCCTCTCTGCTTTCCTGCGGACTCCATCCTCAAAAGCACCTGTTTTCGCTTTCGGCAACCTCCGGAGCAAAAAAGACAAACGTCCAGCTTTTGCTGCCACAGCAAAGGTGACAGCGGGGAAAAGTAATGCTGGTTCTCATTGCCTCCTGGAACCCCTCCAAATGCCCCAGACAATTTGGCCCTCTCTGCTTTCCTGCGGACTCCATCCTCAAAAGCACCTGTTTTCGCTTTCGGCAACCTCCGGAGCAAAAAAGACAAACGTCCAGCTTTTGCTGCCACAGCAAAGGTGCCAGCGGGGAAAAGTAATGCTGGTTCTCACTGCCTCCTGGAACCCTTTGAAATGCCACAGACAATTTGGCCCTCTCTGCTTTCCTGCGGACTCCATCCTCAAAAGCACCTGTTTTCGCTTTCGGCAACCTCCGGAGCAAAAAAGACAAACGTCCAGCTTTTGCTGCCACAGCAAAGGTGCCAGCGGGGAAAAGTGATGCTGGTCCTCATTGCCTCCTGGAACCTCTTCAAATGCCACAGACAATTTGGCCCTCTCTGCTTTCCTGCGGACTCCATCCTCAAAAGCACCTGTTTTCGCTTTCGGCAATCTTAGGAGCAAAAAAGACAAACGTCCAGGTTTTGCTGCCACAGCAAAGGTGCCAGCGGGGAAAAGTAATGCTGGTTCTCACTGCCTCCTGGAACTCTTTCAAATGCAACAGACAATTTGGCCCTCTCTGCTTTCCCGCGCAGTCTATCCTCAAAAGCGCCTTTTTTCGCTTTCGGCGCCCTCCGGTGGTAAAAAGACAAACGTCCAGGTTTTGCTGCCACAGCAAAGGTGCCAGCGGGGAAAAGTAATGCTGGTTCTCACTGCCTCCTGGAACTCTTTCAAATGCACCAGACAATTTGGCCCTCTCTGCTTTCCTGCGGACTCCATCCTCAAAAGCACCTGTTTTCGCTTTCGGCAACCTCCGGAGCAAAAAAGACAAACGTCCAGCTTTTGCTGCCACAGCAAAGGTGCCAGCTAGGAAAAGTAATGCTGGTTCTCACTGCCTCCTGGAACCCTTTGAAATGCCCCAGACAATTTGGCCCTCTCTGCTTTCCTGCGCAGTCTATCCTCAAAAGCGCCTTTTTTCACTTTCGGCGCCCTCCGGTGGTAAAAAGACAAACGTCCAGCTTTTGCTGCCACAGCAAAGGTGCCAGCAGGGAAAAGTAATGCTGGTTCTCACTGCCTCCTGGAACTCTTTCAAATGCACCAGACAATTTGGCCCTCTCTGCTTTCCTGCGCAGTCTATCCTCAAAAGCGCCTTTTTTCACTTTCGGCGCCCTCCGGTGGTAAAAAGACAAACGTCCAGCTTTTGCTGCCACAGCAAAGGTGCCAGCAGGGAAAAGTAATGCTGGTTCTCACTGCCTCCTGGAACTCTTTCAAATGCACCAGACAATTTGGCCCTCTCTGCTTTCCTGCGCAGTCTATCCTCAAAAGCGCCTTTTTTCACTTTCGGCGCCCTCCGGTGGTAAAAAGACAAACGTCCAGCTTTTGCTGCCACAGCAAAGGTGCCAGCGGGGAAAAGTAATGCTGGTTCTCACTGCCTCCTGGAACTCTTTCAAATGCACCAGACAATTTGGCCCTCTCTGCTTTCCTGCGGACTCCATCCTCAAAAGCACCTGTTTTCGCTTTCGGCATCCTCCGGAGCAAAAAAGACAAACGTCCAGGTTTTGCTGCCACAGCAAAGGTGCCAGCGGGGAAAAGTAATGCTGGTTCTCACTGCCTCCTGGAACTCTTTCAAATGCACCAGACAATTTGGCCCTCTCTGCTTTCCTGCGGACTCCATCCTCAAAAGCACCTGTTTTCGCTTTCGGCAACCTCCGGAGCAAAAAAGACAAACGTCCAGCTTTTGCTGCCACAGCAAAGGTGCCAGCGGGGAAAAGTAATGCTGGTTCTCACTGCCTCCTGGAACCCTTTGAAATGCCCCAGACAATTTGGCCCTCTCTGCTTTCCTGCGGACTCCATCCTCAAAAGCACCTGTTTTCGCTTTCGGCAACCTCCGGAGCAAAAAAGACAAACGTCCAGCTTTTGCTGCCACAGCAAAGGTGCCAGCGGGGAAAAGTGATGCTGGTCCTCATTGCCTCCTGGAACCTCTTCAAATGCCACAGACAATTTGGCCCTCTCTGCTTTCCTGCGGACTCCATCCTCAAAAGCACCTGTTTTTGCTTTCGGCAATCTTAGGAGCAAAAAAGACAAACGTCCAGGTTTTGCTGCCACAGCAAAGGTGCCAGCGGGGAAAAGTAATGCTGGTTCTCACTGCCTCCTGGAACTCTTTCAAATGCAACAGACAATTTGGCCCTCTCTGCTTTCCTGCGCAGTCTATCCTCAAAAGCGCCTTTTTTCACTTTCGGCGCCCTCCGGTGGTAAAAAGACAAACGTCCAGCTTTTGCTGCCACAGCAAAGGTGCCAGCAGGGAAAAGTAATGCTGGTTCTCACTGCCTCCTGGAACTCTTTCAAATGCAACAGACAATTTGGCCCTCTCTGCTTTCCTGCGCAGTCTATCCTCAAAAGCGCCTTTTTTCACTTTCGGCGCCCTCCGGTGGTAAAAAGACAAACGTCCAGCTTTTGCTGCCACAGCAAAGGTGCCAGCGGGGAAAAGTAATGCTGGTTCTCACTGCCTCCTGGAACTCTTTCAAATGCACCAGACAATTTGGCCCTCTCTGCTTTCCTGCGGACTCCATCCTCAAAAGCACCTGTTTTCGCTTTCGGCATCCTCCGGAGCAAAAAAGACAAACGTCCAGGTTTTGCTGCCACAGCAAAGGTGCCAGCGGGGAAAAGTAATGCTGGTTCTCACTGCCTCCTGGAACTCTTTCAAATGCCACAGACAATTTGGCCCTCTCTGCTTTCCTGCGGACTCCATCCTCAAAAGCACCTCTTTTCGCTTTCGGCAACCTCCGGAGCAAAAAAGACAAACGTCCAGCTTTTGCTGCCACAGCAAAGGTGACAGCGGGGAAAAGTAATGCTGGTTCTCACTGCCTCCTGGAACCCTTTGAAATGCCCCAGACAATTTGGCCCTCTCTGCTTTCCTGCGGACTCCATCCTCAAAAGCACCTGTTTTCGCTTTCGGCAGCCTCCGGAGCAAAAAAGACAAACGTCCAGCTTTTGCTGCCACAGCAAAGGTGACAGCGGGGAAAAGTAATGCTGGTTCTCACTGCCTCCTGGAACTCTTTCAAATGCCTCAGACAATTTGGCCCTCTCTGCTTTCCTGCGGACTCCATCCTCAAAAGCACCTTTTTTCGCTTTCGGCAATCTTAGGAGCAAAACAGTCAAACGTCCAGCTTTTACTGCCACAGCAAAGGTGCCAGCGGGGAAAAGTATTGCTGGTTCTCACTGCCTCCTGGAACTCTTTCAAATGCACCAGACAATTTGGCCCTCTCTGCTTTCCTGCGGACTCCATCCTCAAAAGCACCTGTTTTCGCTTTCGGCAACATCCGGAGCAAAAAAGTCAAACGTCCAGCTTTTACTGCCACAGCAAAGGTGCCAGCGGGGAAAAGTAATGCTGGTTCTCATTGCCTCCTGGAACCCCTCCAAATGCCCCAGACAATTTGGCCCTCTCTGCTTTCCTGCGGACTCCATCCTCAAAAGCACCTGTTTTCGCTTTCGGCAACCTCCGGAGCAAAAAAGACAAACGTCCAGCTTTTGCTGCCACAGCAAAGGTGACAGCGGGGAAAAGTAATGCTGGTTCTCATTGCCTCCTGGAACCCCTCCAAATGCCCCAGACAATTTGGCCCTCTCTGCTTTCCTGCGGACTCCATCCTCAAAAGCACCTGTTTTCGCTTTCGGCAACCTCCGGAGCAAAAAAGACAAACGTCCAGCTTTTGCTGCCACAGCAAAGGTGCCAGCGGGGAAAAGTAATGCTGGTTCTCACTGCCTCCTGGAACCCTTTGAAATGCCCCAGACAATTTGGCCCTCTCTGCTTTCCTGCGGACTCCATCCTCAAAAGCACCTGTTTTCGCTTTCGGCAACCTCCGGAGCAAAAAAGACAAACGTCCAGCTTTTGCTGCCACAGCAAAGGTGCCAGCGGGGAAAAGTGATGCTGGTCCTCATTGCCTCCTGGAACCTCTTCAAATGCCACAGACAATTTGGCCCTCTCTGCTTTCCTGCGGACTCCATCCTCAAAAGCACCTGTTTTCGCTTTCGGCAATCTTAGGAGCAAAAAAGACAAACGTCCAGGTTTTGCTGCCACAGCAAAGGTGCCAGCGGGGAAAAGTAATGCTGGTTCTCACTGCCTCCTGGAACTCTTTCAAATGCAACAGACAATTTGGCCCTCTCTGCTTTCCCGCGCAGTCTATCCTCAAAAGCGCCTTTTTTCGCTTTCGGCGCCCTCCGGTGGTAAAAAGACAAACGTCCAGGTTTTGCTGCCACAGCAAAGGTGCCAGCGGGGAAAAGTAATGCTGGTTCTCACTGCCTCCTGGAACTCTTTCAAATGCACCAGACAATTTGGCCCTCTCTGCTTTCCTGCGGACTCCATCCTCAAAAGCACCTGTTTTCGTTTTCGGCAACCTCCGGAGCAAAAAAGACAAACGTCCAGCTTTTGCTGCCACAGCAAAGGTGCCAGCTAGGAAAAGTAATGCTGGTTCTCACTGCCTCCTGGAACCCTTTGAAATGCCCCAGACAATTTGGCCCTCTCTGCTTTCCTGCGCAGTCTATCCTCAAAAGCGCCTTTTTTCACTTTCGGCGCCCTCCGGTGGTAAAAAGACAAACGTCCAGCTTTTGCTGCCACAGCAAAGGTGCCAGCAGGGAAAAGTAATGCTGGTTCTCACTGCCTCCTGGAACTCTTTCAAATGCACCAGACAATTTGGCCCTCTCTGCTTTCCTGCGCAGTCTATCCTCAAAAGCGCCTTTTTTCACTTTCGGCGCCCTCCGGTGGTAAAAAGACAAACGTCCAGCTTTTGCTGCCACAGCAAAGGTGCCAGCAGGGAAAAGTAATGCTGGTTCTCACTGCCTCCTGGAACTCTTTCAAATGCAACAGACAATTTGGTCCTCTCTGCTTTCCTGCGCAGTCTATCCTCAAAAGCGCCTTTTTTCACTTTCGGCGCCCTCCGGTGGTAAAAAGACAAACGTCCAGCTTTTGCTGCCACAGCAAAGGTGCCAGCAGGGAAAAGTAATGCTGGTTCTCACTGCCTCCTGGAACTCTTTCAAATGCAACAGACAATTTGGCCCTCTCTGCTTTCCTGCGCAGTCTATCCTCAAAAGCGCCTTTTTTCACTTTCGGCGCCCTCCGGTGGTAAAAAGACAAACGTCCATCTTTTGCTGCCACAGCAAAGGTGCCAGCGGGGAAAAGTAATGCTGGTTCTCACTGCCTCCTGGAACTCTTTCAAATGCACCAGACAATTTGGCCCTCTCTGCTTTCCTGCGGACTCCATCCTCAAAAGCACCTGTTTTCGCTTTCGGCATCCTCCGGAGCAAAAAAGACAAACGTCCAGGTTTTGCTGCCACAGCAAAGGTGCCAGCGGGGAAAAGTAATGCTGGTTCTCACTGCCTCCTGGAACTCTTTCAAATGCCACAGACAATTTGGCCCTCTCTGCTTTCCTGCAGACTCCATCCTCAAAAGCACCTGTTTTCGCTTTCGGCAACCTCCGGAGCAAAAAAGACAAACGTCCAGCTTTTGCTGCCACAGCAAAGGTGACAGCGGGGAAAAGTAATGCTGGTTCTCATTGCCTCCTGGAACCCCTCCAAATGCCCCAGACAATTTGGCCCTCTCTGCTTTCCTGCGGACTCCATCCTCAAAAGCACCTGTTTTCGCTTTCGGCAATCTTAGGAGCAAAAAAGACAAACGTCCAGGTTTTGCTGCCACAGCAAAGGTGCCAGCGGGGAAAAGTAATGCTGGTTCTCACTGCCTCCTGGGACCCTTTCAAATGCCCCAGACAATTTGGCCCTCTCTGCTTTCCTGCGGACTCCATCCTCAAAAGCACCTGTTTTCGCTTTCGGCAGCCTCCGGAGCAAAAAAGACAAACGTCCAGCTTTTGCTGCCACAGGAAAGGTGCCAGCGGGGAAAAGTGATGCTGGTCCTCATTGCCTCCTGGAACCTCTTGAAGTGCCACAGACAATTTGGCCCTCTCTGCTTTCCTGCGGACTCCATCCTCAAAAGCACCTGTTTTCGCTTTCGGCAATCTAAGGAGCAAAAAAGACAAACGTCCAGCTTTTGCTGCCACAGCAAAGGTGCCAGCGGGGAAAAGTAATGCTGGTTCTCACTGCCTCCTGGAACTCTTTCAAATGCAACAGACAATTTGGCCCTCTCTGCTTTCCTGCGCAGTCTATCCTCAAAAGCGCCTTTTTTCACTTTCGGCGCCCTCCGGTGGTAAAAAGACAAACGTCCATCTTTTGCTGCCACAGCAAAGGTGCCAGCGGGGAAAAGTAATGCTGGTTCTCACTGCCTCCTGGAACTCTTTCAAATGCACCAGACAATTTGGCCCTCTCTGCTTTCCTGCGGACTCCATCCTCAAAAGCACCTGTTTTCGCTTTCGGCATCCTCCGGAGCAAAAAAGACAAACGTCCAGGTTTTGCTGCCACAGCAAAGGTGCCAGCGGGGAAAAGTAATGCTGGTTCTCACTGCCTCCTGGAACTCTTTCAAATGCCACAGACAATTTGGCCCTCTCTGCTTTCCTGCGGACTCCATCCTCAAAAGCACCTGTTTTCGCTTTCGGCAACCTCCGGAGCAAAAAAGACAAACGTCCAGCTTTTGCTGCCACAGCAAAGGTGCCAGCGGGGAAAAGTAATGCTGGTTCTCACTGCCTCCTGGAACCCTTTGAAATGTCCCAGACAATTTGGCCCTCTCTGCTTTCCTGCGCAGTCTATCCTCAAAAGCGCCTTTTTTCACTTTCGGCGCCCTCCGGTGGTAAAAAGACAAACATCCAGCTTTTGCTGCCACAGCAAAGGTGCCAGCGGGGAAAAGTAATGCTGGTTCTCACTGCCTCCTGGAACTCTTTCAAATGCACCAGACAATTTGGCCCTCTCTGCTTTCCTGCGCAGTCTATCCTCAAAAGCGCCTTTTTTAACTTTCGGCGCCCTCCGGTGGTAAAAAGACAAACGTCCAGCTTTTGCTGCCACAGCAAAGGTGCCAGCAGGGAAAAGTAATGCTGGTTCTCACTGCCTCCTGGAACTCTTTCAAATGCAACAGACAATTTGGCCCTCTCTGCTTTCCTGCGCAGTCTATCCTCAAAAGCGCCTTTTTTCACTTTCGGCGCCCTCCGGTGGTAAAAAGACAAACGTCCAGCTTTTGCTGCCACAGCAAAGGTGCCAGCAGGGAAAAGTAATGCTGGTTCTCACTGCCTCCTGGAACCCTTTGAAATGCCCCAGACAATTTGGCCCTCTCTGCTTTCCTGCGGACTCCATCCTCAAAAGCACCTGTTTTCGCTTTCGGCAGCCTCCGGAGCAAAAAAGACAAACGTCCAGCTTTTGCTGCCACAGCAAAGGTGACAGCGGGGAAAAGTAATGCTGGTTCTCACTGCCTCCTGGAACTCTTTCAAATGCCTCAGACAATTTGGCCCTCTCTGCTTTCCTGCGGACTCCATCCTCAAAAGCACCTTTTTTCGCTTTCGGCAATCTTAGGAGCAAAACAGTCAAACGTCCAGCTTTTACTGCCACAGCAAAGGTGCCAGCGGGGAAAAGTATTGCTGGTTCTCACTGCCTCCTGGAACTCTTTCAAATGCACCAGACAATTTGGCCCTCTCTGCTTTCCTGCGGACTCCATCCTCAAAAGCACCTGTTTTCGCTTTCGGCAACATCCGGAGCAAAAAAGTCAAACGTCCAGCTTTTACTGCCACAGCAAAGGTGCCAGCGGGGAAAAGTAATGCTGGTTCTCATTGCCTCCTGGAACCCCTCCAAATGCCCCAGACAATTTGGCCCTCTCTGCTTTCCTGCGGACTCCATCCTCAAAAGCACCTGTTTTCGCTTTCGGCAACCTCCGGAGCAAAAAAGACAAACGTCCAGCTTTTGCTGCCACAGCAAAGGTGACAGCGGGGAAAAGTAATGCTGGTTCTCATTGCCTCCTGGAACCCCTCCAAATGCCCCAGACAATTTGGCCCTCTCTGCTTTCCTGCGGACTCCATCCTCAAAAGCACCTGTTTTCGCTTTCGGCAACCTCCGGAGCAAAAAAGACAAACGTCCAGCTTTTGCTGCCACAGCAAAGGTGCCAGCGGGGAAAAGTAATGCTGGTTCTCACTGCCTCCTGGAACCCTTTGAAATGCCCCAGACAATTTGGCCCTCTCTGCTTTCCTGCGGACTCCATCCTCAAAAGCACCTGTTTTCGCTTTCGGCAACCTCCGGAGCAAAAAAGACAAACGTCCAGCTTTTGCTGCCACAGCAAAGGTGCCAGCGGGGAAAAGTGATGCTGGTCCTCATTGCCTCCTGGAACCTCTTCAAATGCCACAGACAATTTGGCCCTCTCTGCTTTCCTGCGGACTCCATCCTCAAAAGCACCTGTTTTCGCTTTCGGCAATCTTAGGAGCAAAAAAGACAAACGTCCAGGTTTTGCTGCCACAGCAAAGGTGCCAGCGGGGAAAAGTAATGCTGGTTCTCACTGCCTCCTGGAACTCTTTCAAATGCAACAGACAATTTGGCCCTCTCTGCTTTCCCGCGCAGTCTATCCTCAAAAGCGCCTTTTTTCGCTTTCGGCGCCCTCCGGTGGTAAAAAGACAAACGTCCAGGTTTTGCTGCCACAGCAAAGGTGCCAGCGGGGAAAAGTAATGCTGGTTCTCACTGCCTCCTGGAACTCTTTCAAATGCACCAGACAATTTGGCCCTCTCTGCTTTCCTGCGGACTCCATCCTCAAAAGCACCTGTTTTCGCTTTCGGCAACCTCCGGAGCAAAAAAGACAAACGTCCAGCTTTTGCTGCCACAGCAAAGGTGCCAGCGGGGAAAAGTAATGCTGGTTCTCACTGCCTCCTGGAACCCTTTGAAATGCCCCAGACAATTTGGCCCTCTCTGCTTTCCTGCGCAGTCTATCCTCAAAAGCGCCTTTTTTCACTTTCGGCGCCCTCCGGTGGTAAAAAGACAAACGTCCAGCTTTTGCTGCCACAGCAAAGGTGCCAGCAGGGAAAAGTAATGCTGGTTCTCACTGCCTCCTGGAACTCTTTCAAATGCACCAGACAATTTGGCCCTCTCTGCTTTCCTGCGCAGTCTATCCTCAAAAGCGCCTTTTTTCACTTTCGGCGCCCTCCGGTGGTAAAAAGACAAACGTCCAGCTTTTGCTGCCACAGCAAAGGTGCCAGCAGGGAAAAGTAATGCTGGTTCTCACTGCCTCCTGGAACTCTTTCAAATGCAACAGACAATTTGGTCCTCTCTGCTTTCCTGCGCAGTCTATCCTCAAAAGCGCCTTTTTTCACTTTCGGCGCCCTCCGGTGGTAAAAAGACAAACGTCCAGCTTTTGCTGCCACAGCAAAGGTGCCAGCAGGGAAAAGTAATGCTGGTTCTCACTGCCTCCTGGAACTCTTTCAAATGCAACAGACAATTTGGCCCTCTCTGCTTTCCTGCGCAGTCTATCCTCAAAAGCGCCTTTTTTCACTTTCGGCGCCCTCCGGTGGTAAAAAGACAAACGTCCATCTTTTGCTGCCACAGCAAAGGTGCCAGCGGGGAAAAGTAATGCTGGTTCTCACTGCCTCCTGGAACTCTTTCAAATGCACCAGACAATTTGGCCCTCTCTGCTTTCCTGCGGACTCCATCCTCAAAAGCACCTGTTTTCGCTTTCGGCATCCTCCGGAGCAAAAAAGACAAACGTCCAGGTTTTGCTGCCACAGCAAAGGTGCCAGCGGGGAAAAGTAATGCTGGTTCTCACTGCCTCCTGGAACTCTTTCAAATGCCACAGACAATTTGGCCCTCTCTGCTTTCCTGCAGACTCCATCCTCAAAAGCACCTGTTTTCGCTTTCGGCAACCTCCGGAGCAAAAAAGACAAACGTCCAGCTTTTGCTGCCACAGCAAAGGTGACAGCGGGGAAAAGTAATGCTGGTTCTCATTGCCTCCTGGAACCCCTCCAAATGCCCCAGACAATTTGGCCCTCTCTGCTTTCCTGCGGACTCCATCCTCAAAAGCACCTGTTTTCGCTTTCGGCAACCTCCGGAGCAAAAAAGACAAACGTCCAGGTTTTGCTGCCACAGCAAAGGTGCCAGCGGGGAAAAGTAATGCTGGTTCTCACTGCCTCCTGGGACCCTTTGAAATGCCCCAGACAATTTGGCCCTCTCTGCTTTCCTGCGGACTCCATCCTCAAAAGCACCTGTTTTCGCTTTCGGCAGCCTCCGGAGCAAAAAAGACAAACGTCCAGCTTTTGCTGCCACAGGAAAGGTGCCAGCGGGGAAAAGTGATGCTGGTCCTCATTGCCTCCTGGAACCTCTTGAAGTGCCACAGACAATTTGGCCCTCTCTGCTTTCCTGCGGACTCCATCCTCAAAAGCACCTGTTTTCGCTTTCGTCAATCTTAGGAGCAAAAAAGACAAACGTCCAGCTTTTGCTGCCACAGCAAAGGTGCCAGCGGGGAAAAGTAATGCTGGTTCTCACTGCCTCCTGGAACTCTTTCAAATGCAACAGACAATTTGGCCCTCTCTGCTTTCCTGCGCAGTCTATCCTCAAAAGCGCCTTTTTTCACTTTCGGCGCCCTCCGGTGGTAAAAAGACAAACGTCCATCTTTTGCTGCCACAGCAAAGGTGCCAGCGGGGAAAAGTAATGCTGGTTCTCACTGCCTCCTGGAACTCTTTCAAATGCACCAGACAATTTGGCCCTCTCTGCTTTCCTGCGGACTCCATCCTCAAAAGCACCTGTTTTCGCTTTCGGCATCCTCCGGAGCAAAAAAGACAAACGTCCAGGTTTTGCTGCCACAGCAAAGGTGCCAGCGGGGAAAAGTAATGCTGGTTCTCACTGCCTCCTGGAACTCTTTCAAATGCCACAGACAATTTGGCCCTCTCTGCTTTCCTGCGGACTCCATCCTCAAAAGCACCTGTTTTCGCTTTCGGCAACCTCCGGAGCAAAAAAGACAAACGTCCAGCTTTTGCTGCCACAGCAAAGGTGCCAGCGGGGAAAAGTAATGCTGGTTCTCACTGCCTCCTGGAACCCTTTGAAATGTCCCAGACAATTTGGCCCTCTCTGCTTTCCTGCGCAGTCTATCCTCAAAAGCGCCTTTTTTCACTTTCGGCGCCCTCCGGTGGTAAAAAGACAAACGTCCAGCTTTTGCTGCCACAGCAAAGGTGCCAGCGGGGAAAAGTAATGCTGGTTCTCACTGCCTCCTGGAACTCTTTCAAATGCACCAGACAATTTGGCCCTCTCTGCTTTCCTGCGCAGTCTATCCTCAAAAGCGCCTTTTTTCACTTTCGGCGCCCTCCGGTGGTAAAAAGACAAACGTCCAGCTTTTGCTGCCACAGCAAAGGTGCCAGCAGGGAAAAGTAATGCTGGTTCTCACTGCCTCCTGGAACTCTTTCAAATGCAACAGACAATTTGGCCCTCTCTGCTTTCCTGCGCAGTCTATCCTCAAAAGCGCCTTTTTTCACTTTCGGCGCCCTCCGGTGGTAAAAAGACAAACGTCCAGCTTTTGCTGCCACAGCAAAGGTGCCAGCAGGGAAAAGTAATGCTGGTTCTCACTGCCTCCTGGAACTCTTTCAAATGCACCAGACAATTTGGCCCTCTCTGCTTTCCTGCGCAGTCTATCCTCAAAAGCGCCTTTTTTCACTTTCGGCGCCCTCCGGTGGTAAAAAGACAAACGTCCAGCTTTTGCTGCCACAGCAAAGGTGCCAGCGGGGAAAAGTAATGCTGGTTCTCACTGCCTCCTGGAACTCTTTCAAATGCAACAGACAATTTGGCCCTCTCTGCTTTCCTGCGGACTCCATCCTCAAAAGCACCTGTTTTCGCTTTCGGCATCCTCCGGAGCAAAAAAGACAAACGTCCAGGTTTTGCTGCCACAGCAAAGGTGCCAGCAGGGAAAAGTAATGCTGGTTCTCACTGCCTCCTGGAACTCTTTCAAATGCACCAGACAATTTGGCCCTCTCTGCTTTCCTGCGCAGTCTATCCTCAAAAGCGCCTTTTTTCACTTTCGGCGCCCTCCGGTGGTAAAAAGACAAACGTCCAGCTTTTGCTGCCACAGCAAAGGTGCCAGCAGGGAAAAGTAATGCTGGTTCTCACTGCCTCCTGGAACTCTTTCAAATGCAACAGACAATTTGGTCCTCTCTGCTTTCCTGCGCAGTCTATCCTCAAAAGCGCCTTTTTTCACTTTCGGCGCCCTCCGGTGGTAAAAAGACAAACGTCCAGCTTTTGCTGCCACAGCAAAGGTGCCAGCAGGGAAAAGTAATGCTGGTTCTCACTGCCTCCTGGAACTCTTTCAAATGCAACAGACAATTTGGCCCTCTCTGCTTTCCTGCGCAGTCTATCCTCAAAAGCGCCTTTTTTCACTTTCGGCGCCCTCCGGTGGTAAAAAGACAAACGTCCATCTTTTGCTGCCACAGCAAAGGTGCCAGCGGGGAAAAGTAATGCTGGTTCTCACTGCCTCCTGGAACTCTTTCAAATGCACCAGACAATTTGACCCTCTCTGCTTTCCTGCGGACTCCATCCTCAAAAGCGCCTTTTTTCACTTTCGGCGCCCTCCGGTGGTAAAAAGACAAACGTCCAGCTTTTGCTGCCACAGCAAAGGTGCCAGCGGGGAAAAGTAATGCTGGTTCTCACTGCCTCCTGGAACTCTTTCAAATGCCACAGACAATTTGGCCCTCTCTGCTTTCCTGCAGACTCCATCCTCAAAAGCACCTGTTTTCGCTTTCGGCAACCTCCGGAGCAAAAAAGACAAACGTCCAGCTTTTGCTGCCACAGCAAAGGTGACAGCGGGGAAAAGTAATGCTGGTTCTCATTGCCTCCTGGAACCCCTCCAAATGCCCCAGACAATTTGGCCCTCTCTGCTTTCCTGCGGACTCCATCCTCAAAAGCACCTGTTTTCGCTTTCGGCAACCTCCGGAGCAAAAAAGACAAACGTCCAGCTTTTGCTGCCACAGCAAAGGTGCCAGCGGGGAAAAGTAATGCTGGTTCTCACTGCCTCCTGGGACCCTTTGAAATGCCCCAGACAATTTGGCCCTCTCTGCTTTCCTGCGGACTCCATCCTCAAAAGCACCTGTTTTCGCTTTCGGCAGCCTCCGGAGCAAAAAAGACAAACGTCCAGCTTTTGCTGCCACAGGAAAGGTGCCAGCGGGGAAAAGTGATGCTGGTCCTCATTGCCTCCTGGAACCTCTTGAAATTCCACAGACAATTTGGCCCTCTCTGCTTTCCTGCGGACTCCATCCTCAAAAGCACCTGTTTTCGCTTTCGGCAATCTTAGGAGCAAAAAAGACAAACGTCCAGCTTTTGCTGCCACAGCAAAGGTGCCAGCGGGGAAAAGTAATGCTGGTTCTCACTGCCTCCTGGAACTCTTTCAAATGCAACAGACAATTTGGCCCTCTCTGCTTTCCTGCGCAGTCTATCCTCAAAAGCGCCTTTTTTCACTTTCGGCGCCCTCCGGTGGTAAAAAGACAAACGTCCATCTTTTGCTGCCACAGCAAAGGTGCCAGCGGGGAAAAGTAATGCTGGTTCTCACTGCCTCCTGGAACTCTTTCAAATGCCACAGACAATTTGGCCCTCTCTGCTTTCCTGCGGACTCCATCCTCAAAAGCACCTGTTTTCGCTTTCGGCATCCTCCGGAGCAAAAAAGACAAACGTCCAGGTTTTGCTGCCACAGCAAAGGTGCCAGCGGGGAAAAGTAATGCTGGTTCTCACTGCCTCCTGGAACTCTTTCAAATGCAACAGACAATTTGGCCCTCTCTGCTTTCCTGCGCAGTCTATCCTCAAAAGCGCCTTTTTTCACTTTCGGCGCCCTCCGGTGGTAAAAAGACAAACGTCCAGCTTTTGCTGCCACAGCAAAGGTGCCAGCAGGGAAAAGTAATGCTGGTTCTCACTGCCTCCTGGAACTCTTTCAAATGCAACAGACAATTTGGCCCTCTCTGCTTTCCTGCGCAGTCTATCCTCAAAAGCACCTTTTTTCACTTTCGGCGCCCTCCGGTGGTAAAAAGACAAACGTCCAGCTTTTGCTGCCACAGCAAAGGTGCCAGCAGGGAAAAGTAATGCTGGTTCTCAATGCCTCCTGGAACTCTTTCAAATGCAACAGACAATTTGGCCCTCTCTGCTTTCCTGCGCAGTCTATCCTCAAAAGCGCCTTTTTTCACTTTCGGCGCCCTCCGGTGGTAAAAAGACAAACGTCCAGCTTTTGCTGCCACAGCAAAGGTGCCAGCGGGGAAAAGTAATGCTGGTTCTCACTGCCTCCTGGAACTCTTTCAAATGCACCAGACAATTTGGCCCTCTCTGCTTTCCTGCGGACTCCATCCTCAAAAGCACCTGTTTTCGCTTTCGGCATCCTCCGGAGCAAAAAAGACAAACGTCCAGGTTTTGCTGCCACAGCAAAGGTGCCAGCGGGGAAAAGTAATGCTGGTTCTCACTGCCTCCTGGAACTCTTTCAAATGCCACAGACAATTTGGCCCTCTCTGCTTTCCTGCGTACTCCATCCTCAAAAGCACCTGTTTTCGCTTTCGGCAACCTCCGGAGCAAAAAAGACAAACGTCCAGCTTTTGCTGCCACAGCAAAGGTGCCAGCAGGGAAAAGTAATGCTGGTTCTCACTGCCTCCTGGAACCCTTTGAAATGCCCCAGACAATTTGGCCCTCTCTGCTTTCCTGCGGACTCCATCCTCAAAAGCACCTGTTTTCGCTTTCGGCAACCTCCGGAGCAAAAAAGACAAACGTCCAGCTTTTGCTGCCACAGCAAAGGTGCCAGCAGGGAAAAGTGATGCTGGTCCTCATTGCCTCCTGGAACCTCTTCAAATGCCACAGACAATTTGGCCCTCTCTGCTTTCCTGCGGACTCCATCCTCAAAAGCACCTGTTTTCGCTTTCGGCAGCCTCCGGAGCAAAAAAGACAAACGTCCAGGTTTTGCTGCCACAGCAAAGGTGCCAGCGGGGAAAAGTAATGCTGGTTCTCACTGCCTCCTGGAACTCTTTCAAATGCAACAGACAATTTGGCCCTCTCTGCTTTCCTGCGCAGTCTATCCTCAAAAGCGCCTTTTTTCACTTTCGGCGCCCTCCGGTGGTAAAAAGACAAACGTCCAGCTTTTGCTGCCACAGCAAAGGTGCCAGCAGGGAAAAGTAATGCTGGTTCTCACTGCCTCCTGGAACTCTTTCAAATGCAACAGACAATTTGGCCCTCTCTGCTTTCCTGCGCAGTCTATCCTCAAAAGCGCCTTTTTTCACTTTCGGCGCCCTCCGGTGGTAAAAAGACAAACGTCCAGCTTTTGCTGCCACAGCAAAGGTGCCAGCGGGGAAAAGTAATGCTGGTTCTCACTGCCTCCTGGAACTCTTTCAAATGCACCAGACAATTTGGCCCTCTCTGCTTTCCTGCGGACTCCATCCTCAAAAGCACCTGTTTTCGCTTTCGGCATCCTCCGGAGCAAAAAAGACAAACGTCCAGGTTTTGCTGCCACAGCAAAGGTGACAGCGGGGAAAAGTAATGCTGGTTCTCACTGCCTCCTGGAACTCTTTCAAATGCCACAGACAATTTGGCCCTCTCTGCTTTCCTGCGGACTCCATCCTCAAAAGCACCTGTTTTCGCTTTCGGCAACCTCCGGAGCAAAAAAGACAAACGTCCAGCTTTTGCTGCCACAGCAAAGGTGCCAGCGGGGAAAAGTAATGCTGGTTCTCACTGCCTCCTGGAACCCTTTGAAATGCCCCAGACAATTTGGCCCTCTCTGCTTTCCTGCGGACTCTATCCTCAAAAGCACCTGTTTTCGCTTTCGGCAGCCTCCGGAGCAAAAAAGACAAACGTCCAGCTTTTGCTGCCACAGCAAAGGTGCCAGCGGGGAAAAGTAATGCTGGTTCTCACTGCCTCCTGGAACTCTTTCAAATGCCACAGACAATTTGGCCCTCTCTGCTTTCCTGCGGACTCCATCCTCAAAAGCACCTTTTTTCGCTTTCGGCATTCTCCGGAGCAAAACAGTCAAACGTCCAGCTTTTACTGCCACAGCAAAGGTGCCAGCGGGGAAAAGTATTGCTGGTTCTCACTGCCTCCTGGAACTCTTTCAAATGCACCAGACAATTTGGCCCTCTCTGCTTTCCTGCGGACTCTATCCTCAAAAGCACCTGTTTTCGCTTTCGGCAACATCCGGAGCAAAAAAGTCAAACGTCCAGCTTTTACTGCCACAGCAAAGGTGCCAGCGGGGAAAAGTAATGCTGGTTCTCATTGCCTCCTGGAACCCCTCCAAATGCCCCAGACAATTTGGCCCTCTCTGCTTTCCTGCGGACTCCATCCTCAAAAGCACCTGTTTTCGCTTTCGGCAACCTCCGGAGCAAAAAAGACAAAAGTCCAGCTTTTGCTGCCACAGCAAAGGTGCCAGCGGGGAAAAGTAATGCTGGTTCTCATTGCCTCCTGGAACCCCTCCAAATGCCCCAGACAATTTGGCCCTCTCTGCTTTCCTGCGGACTCCATCCAAAAAAGCACCTGTTTTCGCTTTCGGCAACCTCCGGAGCAAAAAAGACAAACGTCCAGCTTTTGCTGCCACAGCAAAGGTGCCAGCGGGGAAAAGTAATGCTGGTTCTCACTGCCTCCTGGAACCCTTTGAAATGCCCCAGACAATTTGGCCCTCTCTGCTTTCCTGCGGACTCCATCCTCAAAAGCACCTGTTTTCGCTTTCGGCAGCCTCCGGAGCAAAAAAGACAAACGTCCAGCTTTTGCTGCCACAGGAAAGGTGCCAGCGGGGAAAAGTGATGCTGGTCCTCATTGCCTCCTGGAACCTCTTGAAATGCCACAGACAATTTGGCCCTCTCTGCTTTCCTGCGGACTCCATCCTCAAAAGCACCTGTTTTCGCTTTCGGCAATCTTAGGAGCAAAAAAGACAAACGTCCAGCTTTTGCTGCCACAGCAAAGGTGCCAGCGGGGAAAAGTAATGCTGGTTCTCACTGCCTCCTGGAACTCTTTCAAATGCAACAGACAATTTGGCCCTCTCTGCTTTCCTGCGCAGTCTATCCTCAAAAGCGCCTTTTTTCGCTTTCTGCGCCCTCCGGTGGTAAAAAGACAAACGTCCAGCTTTTGCTGCCACAGCAAAGGTGCCAGCGGGGAAAAGTAATGCTGGTTCTCACTGCCTCCTGGAACTCTTTCAAATGCACCAGACAATTTGGCCCTCTCTGCTTTCCTGTGCAGTCTATCCTCAAAAGCGCCTTTTTTCACTTTCGGCGCCCTCCGGTGGTAAAAAGACAAACGTCCAGCTTTTGCTGCCACAGCAAAGGTGCCAGCGGGGAAAAGTAATGCTGGTTCTCACTGCCTCCTGGAACTCTTTCAAATGCCACAGACAATTTGGCCCTCTCTGCTTTCCTGCGGACTCCATCCTCAAAAGCACCTGTTTTCGCTTTCGGCAACCTCCGGAGCAAAAAAGACAAACGTCCAGCTTTTGCTGCCACAGCAAAGGTGCCAGCGGGGAAAAGTAATGCTGGTTCTCACTGCCTCCTGGAACCCTTTGAAATGCCCCAGACAATTTGGCCCTCTCTGCTTTCCTGCGGACTCCATCCTCAAAAGCACCTGTTTTCGCTTTCGGCAACCTCCGGAGCAAAAAAGACAAACGTCCAGGTTTTGCTGCCACAGCAAAGGTGACAGCGGGGAAAAGTGATGCTGGTCCTCATTGCCTCCTGGAACCTCTTCAAATGCACCAGACAATTTGGCCCTCTCTGCTTTCCTGCGGACTCCATCCTCAAAAGCACCTGTTTTCGCTTTCGGCATCCTCCGGAGCAAAAAAGACAAACGTCCAGGTTTTGCTGCCACAGCAAAGGTGCCAGCGGGGAAAAGTAATGCTGGTTCTCACTGCCTCCTGGAACTCTTTCAAATGCAACAGACAATTTGGCCCTCTCTGCTTTCCTGCGCAGTCTATCCTCAAAAGCGCCTTTTTTCACTTTTTGCGCCCTCCGGTGGTAAAAAGACAAACGTCCAGCTTTTGCTGCCACAGCAAAGGTGCCAGCAGGGAAAAGTAATGCTGGTTCTCACTGCCTCCTGGAACTCTTTCAAATGCAACAGACAATTTGGCCCTCTCTGCTTTCCTGCGCAGTCTATCCTCAAAAGCGCCTTTTTTCACTTTCGGCGCCCTCCGGTGGTAAAAAGACAAACGTCCAGCTTTTGCTGCCACAGCAAAGGTGCCAGCGGGGAAAAGTAATGCTGGTTCTCACTGCCTCCTGGAACTCTTTCAAATGCACCAGACAATTTGGCCCTCTCTGCTTTCCTGCGGACTCCATCCTCAAAAGCACCTGTTTTCGCTTTCGGCATCCTCCGGAGCAAAAAAGACAAACGTCCAGGTTTTGCTGCCACAGCAAAGGTGCCAGCGGGGAAAAGTAATGCTGGTTCTCACTGCCTCCTGGAACTCTTTCAAATGCCACAGACAATTTGGCCCTCTCTGCTTTCCTGCGGACTCCATCCTCAAAAGCACCTGTTTTCGCTTTCGGCAACCTCCGGAGCAAAAAAGACAAACGTCCAGCTTTTGCTGCCACAGCAAAGGTGCCAGCGGGGAAAAGTAATGCTGGTTCTCACTGCCTCCTGGAACCCTTTGAAATGCCCCAGACAATTTGGCCCTCTCTGCTTTCCTGCGGACTCCATCCTCAAAAGCACCTGTTTTCGCTTTCGGCAGCCTCCGGAGCAAAAAAGACAAACGTCCAGCTTTTGCTGCCACAGCAAAGGTGACAGCGGGGAAAAGTAATGCTGGTTCTCACTGCCTCCTGGAACTCTTTCAAATGCCACAGACAATTTGGCCCTCTCTGCTTTCCTGCGCAGTCTATCCTCAAAAGCGCCTTTTTTCATTTTCGGCAACCTCCGGAGCAAAGAAGACAAACGTCCAGCTTTTGCTGCCACAGCAAAGGTGTCAGCGGGGAAAAGTGATGCTGGTCCTCATTGCCTCCTGGAACCTCTTCAAATGCCACAGACAATTTGGCCCTCTCTGCTTTCCTGCGGACTCCATCCTCAAAAGCACCTTTTTTCGCTTTCGGCAATCTTAGGAGCAAAACAGTCAAACGTCCAGCTTTTGCTGCCACAGCAAAGGTGACAGCGGGGAAAAGTAATGCTGGTTCTCACTGCCTCCTGGAACTCTTTCAAATGCAACAGACAATTTGGCCCTCTCTGCTTTCCTGCGGACTCCATCCTCAAAAGCACCTGTTTTCGCTTTCGGCAACATCCGGAGCAAAAAGGTCAAACGTCCAGCTTTTACTGCCACAGCAAAGGTGCCAGCGGGGAAAAGTAATGCTGGTTCTCATTGCCTCCTGGAACCCCTCCAAATGCCCCAGACAATTTGGCCCTCTCTGCTTTCCTGCGGACTCCATCCTCAAAAGCACCTGTTTTCGCTTTCGGCAACCTCCGGAGCAAAAAAGACAAACATCCAGCTTTTGCTGCCACAGCAAAGGTGACAGCGGGGAAAAGTAATGCTGGTTCTCATTGCCTCCTGGAACCCCTCCAAATGCCCCAGACAATTTGGCCCTCTCTGCTTTCCTGCGGACTCCATCCTCAAAAGCACCTGTTTTCGCTTTCGGCAACCTCCGGAGCAAAAAAGACAAACGTCCAGCTTTTGCTGCCACAGCAAAGGTGCCAGCGGGGAAAAGTAATGCTGGTTCTCACTGCCTCCTGGAACCCTTTGAAATGCCCCAGACAATTTGGCCCTCTCTGCTTTCCTGCGGACTCCATCCTCAAAAGCACCTGTTTTCGCTTTCGGCAGCCTCCGGAGCAAAAAAGACAAACGTCCAGCTTTTGCTGCCACAGCAAAGGTGCCAGCGGGGAAAAGTGATGCTGGTCCTCATTGCCTCCTGGAACCTCTTGAAATGCCACAGACAATTTGGCCCTCTCTGCTTTCCTGCGGACTCCATCCTCAAAAGCACCTGTTTTCGCTTTCGGCAATCTTAGGAGCAAAAAAGACAAACGTCCAGCTTTTGCTGCCACAGCAAAGGTGCCAGCGGGGAAAAGTAATGCTGGTTCTCACTGCCTCCAGGAACTCTTTCAAATGCAACAGACAATTTGGCCCTCTCTGCTTTCCTGCGCAGTCTATCCTCAAAAGCGCCTTTTTTCGCTTTCGGCGCCCTCCGGTGGTAAAAAGACAAACGTCCAGGTTTTGCTGCCACAGCAAAGGTGCCAGCGGGGAAAAGTAATGCTGGTTCTCACTGCCTCCTGGAACTCTTTCAAATGCAACAGACAATTTGGCCCTCTCTGCTTTCCTGTGCAGTCTATCCTCAAAAGCGCCTTTTTTCACTTTCGGCGCCCTCCGGTGGTAAAAAGACAAACGTCCAGCTTTTGCTGCCACAGCAAAGGTGCCAGCGGGGAAAAGTAATGCTGGTTCTCACTGCCTCCTGGAACTCTTTCAAATGCAACAGACAATTTGGCCCTCTCTGCTTTCCTGCGCAGTCTATCCTCAAAAGCGCCTTTTTTCACTTTCGGCGCTCTCCGGTGCTAAAAAGACAAACGTCCAGCTTTTGCTGCCACAGCAAAGGTGCCAGCGGGGAAAAGTAATGCTGGTTCTCACTGCCTCCTGGAACTCTTTCAAATGCACCAGACAATTTGGCCCTCTCTCCTTTCCTGCGGACTCCATCCTCAAAAGCACCTGTTTTCGCTTTCGGCAACCTCCGGAGCAAAAAAGACAAACGTCCAGGTTTTGCTGCCATAGCAAAGGTGCCAGCGGGGAAAAGTAATGCTGGTTCTCACTGCCTCCTGGAACCCTTTGAAATGCCCCAGACAATTTGGCCCTCTCTGCTTTCCTGCGGACTCCATCCTCAAAAGCACCTGTTTTCGCTTTCGGCAACCTCCGGAGCAAAAAAGACAAACGTCCAGCTTTTGCTGCCACAGCAAAGGTGCCAGCGGGGAAAAGTGATGCTGGTCCTCGATGCCTCCTGGAACCTCTTCAAATGCCACAGACAATTTGGCCCTCTCTGCTTTCCTGCGGACTCCATCCTCAAAAGCACCTGTTTTCGCTTTCGGCAGCCTCCGGAGCAAAAAAGACAAACGTCCAGGTTTTGCTGCCACAGCAAAGGTGCCAGCGGGGAAAAGTAATGCTGGTTCTCACTGCCTCCTGGAACTCTTTCAAATGCAACAGACAATTTGGCCCTCTCTGCTTTCCTGCGCAGTCTATCCTCAAAAGCGCCTTTTTTCACTTTCGGCGCCCTCCGGTGGTAAAAAGACAAACGTCCAGCTTTTGCTGCCACAGCAAAGGTGCCAGCAGGGAAAAGTAATGCTGGTTCTCACTGCCTCCTGGAACTCTTTCAAATGCAACAGACAATTTGGCCCTCTCTGCTTTCCTGCGCAGTCTATCCTCAAAAGCGCCTTTTTTCACTTTCGGCGCCCTCCGGTGGTAAAAAGACAAACGTCCAGCTTTTGCTGCCACAGCAAAGGTGCCAGCGGGGAAAAGTAATGCTGGTTCTCACTGCCTCCTGGAACTCTTTCAAATGCCCCAGACAATTTGGCCCTCTCTGCTTTCCTGCGGACTCCATCCTCAAAAGCACCTGTTTTGGCTTTCGGCATCCTCCGGAGCAAAAAAGACAAACGTCCAGGTTTTGCTGCCACAGCAAAGGTGCCAGCGGGGAAAAGTAATGCTGGTTCTCACTGCCTCCTGGAACTCTTTCAAATGCCACAGACAATTTGGCCCTCTCTGCTTTCCTGCGGACTCCATCCTCAAAAGCACCTGTTTTCGCTTTCGGCAACCTCCGGAGCAAAAAAGACAAACGTCCAGCTTTTGCTGCCACAGCAAAGGTGCCAGCAGGGAAAAGTAATGCTGGTTCTCACTGCCTCCTGGAACTCTTTCAAATGCAACAGACAATTTGGCCCTCTCTGCTTTCCTGCGCAGTTTATCCTCAAAAGCGCCTTTTTTCAATTTCGGCGCCCTCCGGTGGTAAAAAGACAAACGTCCAGCTTTTGCTGCCACAGCAAAGGTGCCAGCGGGGAAAAGTAATGCTGGTTCTCACTGCCTCCTGGAACTCTTTCAAATGCACCAGACAATTTGGCCCTCTCTGCTTTCCTGCGGACTCCATCCTCAAAAGCACCTGTTTTCGCTTTCGGCAACCTCCGGAGCAAAAAAGACAAACGTCCAGCTTTTGCTGCCACAGCAAAGGTGCCAGCGGGGAAAAGTAATGCTGGTTCTCACTGCCTCCTGGAACCCTTTGAAATGCCCCAGACAATTTGGCCCTCTCTGCTTTCCTGCGGACTCCATCCTCAAAAGCACCTGTTTTCGCTTTCGGCAGCCTCCGGAGCAAAAAAGACAAACGTCCAGCTTTTGCTGCCACAGCAAAGGTGCCAGCGGGGAAAAGTGATGCTGGTCCTCATTGCCTCCTGGAACCTCTTCAAATGCAACAGACAATTTGGCCCTCTCTGCTTTCCTGCGCAGTCTATCCTCAAAAGCGCCTTTTTTCACTTTCGGCGCCCTCCGGTGGTAAAAAGACAAACGTCCAGCTTTTGCTGCCACAGCAAAGGTGCCAGCAGGGAAAAGTAATGCTGGTTCTCACTGCCTCCTGGAACTCTTTCAAATGCAACAGACAATTTGGCCCTCTCTGCTTTCCTGCGCAGTCTATCCTCAAAAGCGCCTTTTTTCACTTTCGGCGCCCTCCGGTGGTAAAAAGACAAACGTCCAGCTTTTGCTGCCACAGCAAAGGTGCCAGCGGGGAAAAGTAATGCTGGTTCTCACTGCCTCCTGGAACTCTTTCAAATGCACCAGACAATTTGGCCCTCTCTGCTTTCCTGCGGACTCCATCCTCAAAAGCACCTGTTTTCGCTTTCGGCAACCTCAGGAGCAAAAAAGACAAACGTCCAGGTTTTGCTGCCACAGCAAAGGTGCCAGCGGGGAAAAGTAATGCTGGTTCTCACTGCCTCCTGGAACTCTTTCAAATGCACCAGACAATTTGGCCCTCTCTGCTTTCCTGCGGACTCCATCCTCAAAAGCACCTGTTTTCGCTTTCGGCAACCTCCGGAGCAAAAAAGACAAACGTCCAGCTTTTGCTGCCACAGCAAAGGTGCCAGCAGGGAAAAGTAATGCTGGTTCTCACTGCCTCCTGGAACCCTTTGAAATGCCCCAGACAATTTGGCCCTCTCTGCTTTCCTGCGGACTCCATCCTCAAAAGCACCTGTTTTCGCTTTCGGCAACCTCCGGAGCAAAAAAGACAAACGTCCAGCTTTTGCTGCCACAGCAAAGGTGCCAGCGGGGAAAAGTGATGCTGGTCCTCATTGCCTCCTGGAACCTCTTCAAATGCCAAAGACAATTTGGCCCTCTCTGCTTTCCTGCGGACTCCATCCTCAAAAGCACCTGTTTTCGCTTTCGGCAGCCTCCGGAGCAAAAAAGTCAAACGTCCAGCTTTTACTGCCACAGCAAAGGTGCCAGCGGGGAAAAGTAATGCTGGTTCTCATTGCCTCCTGGAACCCCTCCAAATGCCCCAGACAATTTGGCCCTCTCTGCTTTCCTGCGGACTCCATCCTCAAAAGCACCTGTTTTCGCTTTCGGCAACCTCCGGAGCAAAAAAGACAAACGTCCAGCTTTTGCTGCCACAGCAAAGGTGACAGCGGGGAAAAGTAATGCTGGTTCTCATTGCCTCCTGGAACCCCTCCAAATGCCCCAGACAATTTGGCCCTCTCTGCTTTCCTGCGGACTCCATCCTCAAAAGCACCTGTTTTCGCTTTCGGCAACCTCCGGAGCAAAAAAGACAAACGTCCAGCTTTTGCTGCCACAGCAAAGGTGCCAGCGGGGAAAAGTAATGCTGCTTCTCACTGTCTCCTGGAACCCTTTGAAATGCCCCAGACAATTTGGCCCTCTCTGCTTTCCTGCGGACTCCATCCTCAAAAGCACCTGTTTTCGCTTTCGGCAGCCTCCGGAGCAAAAAAGACAAACGTCCAGCTTTTGCTGCCACAGCAAAGGTGCCAGCGGGGAAAAGTGATGCTGGTCCTCATTGCCTCCTGGAACCTCTTGAAATGCCACAGACAATTTGGCCCTCTCTGCTTTCCTGCGGACTCCATCCTCAAAAGCACCTGTTTTCGCTTTCGGCAATCTTAGGAGCAAAAAAGACAAACGTCCAGCTTTTGCTGCCACAGCAAAGGTGCCAGCGGGGAAAAGTAATGCTGGTTCTCACTGCCTCCTGGAACTCTTTCAAATGCAACAGACAATTTGGCCCTCTCTGCTTTCCTGCGCAGTCTATCCTCAAAAGCGCCTTTTTTCACTTTCGGCGCCCTCCGGTGGTAAAAAGACAAATGTCCAGCTTTTGCTGCCACAGCAAAGGTGCCAGCAGGGAAAAGTAATGCTGGTTCTCACTGCCTCCTGGAACTCTTTCAAATGCAACAGACAATTTGGCCCTCTCTGCTTTCCTGCGCAGTCTATCCTCAAAAGCGCCTTTTTTCACTTTCGGCGCCCTCCGGTGGTAAAAAGACAAACGTCCAGCTTTTGCTGCCACAGCAAAGGTGCCAGCGGGGAAAAGTAATGCTGGTTCTCACTGCCTCCTGGAACTCTTTCAAATGCACCAGACAATTTGGCCCTCTCTGCTTTCCTGCGGACTCCATCCTCAAAAGCACCTGTTTTCGCTTTCGGCATCCTCCGGAGCAAAAAAGACAAACGTCCAGGTTTTGCTGCCACAGCAAAGGTGCCAGCGGGGAAAAGTAATGCTGGTTCTCACTGCCTCCTGGAACTCTTTCAAATGCCACAGACAATTTGGCCCTCTCTGCTTTCCTGCGGACTCCATCCTCAAAAGCACCTGTTTTCGCTTTCGGCAACCTCCGGAGCAAAAAAGACAAACGTCCAGCTTTTGCTGCCACAGCAAAGGTGCCAGCAGGGAAAAGTAATGCTGGTTCTCACTGCCTCCTGGAACCCTTTGAAATGCCCCAGACAATTTGGCCCTCTCTGCTTTCCTGCGGACTCCATCCTCAAAAGCACCTGTTTTCGCTTTCGGCAGCCTCCGGAGCAAAAAAGTCAAACGTCCAGCTTTTACTGCCACAGCAAAGGTGCCAGCGGGGAAAAGTGATGCTGGTTCTCATTGCCTCCTGGAACCCCTCCAAATGCCACAGACAATTTGGCCCTCTCTGCTTTCCTGCGGACTCCATCCTCAAAAGCACCTGTTTTCGCTTTCGGCAACCTCCGGAGCAAAAAAGACAAACGTCCAGCTTTTGCTGCCACAGCAAAGGTGCCAGCGGGGAAAAGTAATGCTGGTTCTCACTGCCTCCTGGAACCCTTTGAAATGCCCCAGACAATTTGGCCCTCTCTGCTTTCCTGCGGACTCCATCCTCAAAAGCACCTGTTTTCGCTTTCGGCAGCCTCCGGAGCAAAAAAGACAAACGTCCAGCTTTTGCTGCCACAGCAAAGGTGCCAGCGGGGAAAAGTAATGCTGGTTCTCACTGCCTCCTGGAACTCTTTCAAATGCCACAGACAATTTGGCCCTCTCTGCTTTCCTGCGCAGTCTATCCTCAAAAGCGCCTTTTTTCACTTTCGGCGCCCTCCGGTGGTAAAAAGACAAACGTCCAGGTTTTGCTGCCACAGCAAAGGTGCCAGCGGGGAAAAGTAATGCTGGTTCTCACTGCCTCCTGGAACTCTTTCAAATGCAACAGACAATTTGGCCCTCTCTGCTTTCCTGCGCAGTCTATCCTCAAAAGCGCCTTTTTTCGCTTTCGGCGCCCTCCGGTGGTAAAAAGACAAACGTCCAGGTTTTGCTGCCACAGCAAAGGTGCCAGCGGGGAAAAGTAATGCTGGTTCTCACTGCCTCCTGGAACTCTTTCAAATGCCCCAGACAATTTGGCCCTCTCTGCTTTCCTGCGGACTGCATCCTCAAAAGCACCTGTTTTCGCTTTCGGCATCCTCCGGAGCAAAAAAACAAACGTCCAGCTTTTGCTGCCACAGCAAAGGTGACAGCGGGGAAAAGTAATGCTGGTTCTCATTGCCTCCTGGAACCCCTCCAAATGCCCCAGACAATTTGGCCCTCTCTGCTTTCCTGCGGACTCCATCCTCAAAAGCACCTGTTTTCGCTTTCGGCAACCTCCGGAGCAAAAAAGACAAACGTCCAGCTTTTGCTGCCACAGCAAAGATGCCAGCGGGGAAAAGTAATGCTGGTTCTCACTGCCTCCTGGAACCCTTTGAAATGCCCCAGACAATTTGGCCCTCTCTGCTTTCCTGCGGACTCCATCCTCAAAAGCACCTGTTTTCGCTTTCGGCAGCCTCCGGAGCAAAAAAGACAAACGTCCAGCTTTTGCTGCCACAGCAAAGGTACCAGCGGGGAAAAGTGATGCTGGTCCTCATTGCCTCCTGGAACCTCTTCAAATGCCACAGACAATTTGGCCCTCTCTGCTTTCCTGCGGACTCCATCCTCAAAAGCACCTGTTTTCGCTTTCGGCAATCTTAGGAGCAAAAAAGACAAACGTCCAGCTTTTGCTGCCACAGCAAAGGTGCCAGCGGGGAAAAGTAATGCTGGTTCTCACTGCCTCCTGGAACTCTTTCAAATGCCACAGACAATTTGGCCCTCTCTGCTTTCCTGCGGACTCCATCCTCAAAAGCACCTGTTTTCGCTTTCGGCAACCTCCGGAGCAAAAAAGTCAAACGTCCAGCTTTTACTGCCACAGCAAAGGTGCCAGCGGGAAAAAGTAATGCTGGTTCTCACTGCCTCCTGGAACCCCTCCAAATGCCCCAGACAATTTGGCCCTCTCTGCTTTCCTGCGCAGTCTATCCTCAAAAGCGCCTTTTTTCACTTCCGGCAACCTCCGGAGCAAAAAAGACAAACGTCCAGCTTTTGCTGCCACAGCAAAGGTGCCAGCGGGGAAAAGTGATGCTGGTCCTCATTGCCTCCTGGAACCTCTTCAAATGCCACAGACAATTTGGCCCTCTCTGCTTTCCTGCGGACTCCATCCTCAAAAGCACCTTTTTTCGCTTTCGGCAATCTTAGGAGCAAAACAGTCAAACGTCCAGCTTTTGCTGCCACAGCAAAGGTGCCAGCGGGGAAAAGTAATGCTGGTTCTCACTGCCTCCTGGAACTCTTTCAAATGCACCAGACAATTTGGCCCTCTCTGCTTTCCTGCGGACTCCATCCTCAAAAGCACCTGTTTTCGCTTTCGGCAACATCCGGAGCAAAAAAGTCAAACATCCAGCTTTTACTGCCACAGCAAAGGTGCCAGCGGGGAAAAGTAATGCTGGTTCTCATTGCCTCCTGGAACCCCTCCAAATGCCCCAGACAATTTGGCCCTCTCTGCTTTCCTGCGGACTCCATCCTCAAAAGCACCTGTTTTCGCTTTCGGCAACCTCCGGAGCAAAAAAGACAAACGTCCAGCTTTTGCTGCCACAGCAAAGGTGACAGCGGGGAAAAGTAATGCTGGTTCTCATTGCCTCCTGGAACCCCTCCAAATGCCCCAGACAATTTGGCCCTCTCTGCTTTCCTGCGGACTCCATCCTCAAAAGCACCTGTTTTCGCTTTCGGCAACCTCCGGAGCAAAAAAGACAAACGTCCAGCTTTTGCTGCCACAGCAAAGGTGCCAGCGGGGAAAAGTAATGCTGGTTCTCACTGCCTCCTGGAACCCTTTGAAATGCCCCAGACAATTTGGCCCTCTCTGCTTTCCTGCGGACTCCATCCTCAAAAGCACCTGTTTTCGCTTTCGGCAGCCTCCGGAGCAAAAAAGACAAACGTCCAGCTTTTGCTGCCACAGCAAAGGTGCCAGCGGGGAAAAGTGATGCTGGTCCTCATTGCCTCCTGGAACCTCTTCAAATGCCACAGACAATTTGGCCCTCTCTGCTTTCCTGCGGACTCCATCCTCAAAAGCACCTGTTTTCGCTTTCGGCAATCTTAGGAGCAAAAAAGACAAACGTCCAGCTTTTGCTGCCACAGCAAAGGTGCCAGCGGGGAAAAGTAATGCTGGTTCTCACTGCCTCCTGGAACTCTTTCAAATGCACCAGACAATTTGGCCCTCTCTGCTTTCCTGCGCAGTCTATCCTCAAAAGCGCGTTTTTTCGCTTTCGGCAACCTCCGGAGCAAAAAAGACAAACGTCCAGCTTTTGCTGCCACAGCAAAGGTGCCAGCGGGGAAAAGTGATGCTGGTCCTCATTGCCTCCTGGAACCTCTTCAAATGCAACAGACAATTTGGCCCTCTCTGCTTTCCTGCGCAGTCTATCCTCAAAAGCGCCTTTTTTCACTTTCGGCGCCCTCCGGTGGTAAAAAGACAAACGTCCAGCTTTTGCTGCCACAGCAAAGGTGCCAGCAGGGAAAAGTAATGCTGGTTCTCACTGCCTCCTGGAACTCTTTCAAATGCAACAGACAATTTGGCCCTCTCTGCTTTCCTGCGCAGTCTATCCTCAAAAGCGCCTTTTTTCACTTTCGGCGCCCTCCGGTGGTAAAAAGACAAACGTCCATCTTTTGCTGCCACAGCAAAGGTGCCAGCGGGGAAAAGTAATGCTGGTTCTCACTGCCTCCTGGAACTCTTTCAAATGCACCAGACAATTTGGCCCTCTCTGCTTTCCTGCGGACTCCATCCTCAAAAGCACCTGTTTTCGCTTTCGGCATCCTCCGGAGCAAAAAAGACAAACGTCCAGCTTTTGCTGCCACAGCAAAGGTGCCAGCGGGGAAAAGTAATGCTGGTTCTCACTGCCTCCTGGAACTCTTTCAAATGCCACAGACAATTTGGCCCTCTCTGCTTTCCTGCAGACTCCATCCTCAAAAGCACCTGTTTTCGCTTTCGGCAACCTCCGGAGCAAAAAAGACAAACGTCCAGCTTTTGCTGCCACAGCAAAGGTGACAGCGGGGAAAAGTAATGCTGGTTCTCATTGCCTCCTGGAACCCCTCCAAATGCCCCAGACAATTTGGCCCTCTCTGCTTTCCTGCGGACTCCATCCTCAAAAGCACCTGTTTTCACTTTCGGCAACCTCCAGAGCAAAAAAGACAAACGTCCAGGTTTTGCTGCCACAGCAAAGGTGCCAGCGGGGAAAAGTAATGCTGGTTCTCACTGCCTCCTGGGACCCTTTGAAATGCCCCAGACAATTTGGCCCTCTCTGCTTTCCTGCGGACTCCATCCTCAAAAGCACCTGTTTTCGCTTTCGGCAGCCTCCGGAGCAAAAAAGACAAACGTCCAGCTTTTGCTGCCACAGGAAAGGTGCCAGCGGGGAAAAGTGATGCTGGTCCTCATTGCCTCCTGGAACCTCTTGAAATTCCACAGACAATTTGGCCCTCTCTGCTTTCCTGCGGACTCCATCCTCAAAAGCACCTGTTTTCGCTTTCGGCAATCTTAGGAGCAAAAAAGACAAACGTCCAGCTTTTGCTGCCACAGCAAAGGTGCCAGCGGGGAAAAGTAATGCTGGTTCTCACTGCCTCCTGGAACTCTTTCAAATGCAACAGACAATTTGGCCCTCTCTGCTTTCCTGCGCAGTCTATCCTCAAAAGCGCCTTTTTTTACTTTCGGCGCCCTCCGGTGGTAAAAAGACAAACGTCCAGCTTTTGCTGCCACAGCAAAGGTGCCAGCATGGAAAAGTAATGCTGGTTCTCACTGCCTCCTGGAACTCTTTCAAATGCAACAGACAATTTGGCCCTCTCTGCTTTCCTGCGCAGTCTATCCTCAAAAGCGCCTTTTTTCACTTTCGGCGCCCTCCGGTGGTAAAAAGACAAACGTCCAGCTTTTGCTGCCACAGCAAAGGTGCCAGCGGGGAAAAGTAATGCTGGTTCTCACTGCCTCCTGGAACTCTTTCAAATGCACCAGACAATTTGGCCCTCTCTGCTTTCCTGCGGACTCCATCCTCAAAAGCACCTGTTTTCGCTTTCGGCATCCTCCGGAGCAAAAAAGACAAACGTCCAGGTTTTGCTGCCACAGCAAAGGTGCCAGCGGGGAAAAGTAATGCTGGTTCTCACTGCCTCCTGGAACTCTTTCAAATGCCACAGACAATTTGGCCCTCTCTGCTTTCCTGCGGACTCCATCCTCAAAAGCACCTGTTTTCGCTTTCGGCAACCTCCGGAGCAAAAAAGACAAACGTCCAGCTTTTGCTGCCACAGCAAAGGTGCCAGCGGGGAAAAGTAATGCTGGTTCTCACTGCCTCCTGGAACCCTTTGAAATGCCCCAGACAATTTGGCCCTCTCTGCTTTCCTGCGCAGTCTATCCTCAAAAGCGCCTTTTTTCACTTTCGGCGCCCTCCGGTGGTAAAAAGACAAACGTCCAGCTTTTGCTGCCACAGCAAAGGTGCCAGCGGGGAAAAGTAATGCTGGTTCTCACTGCCTCCTGGAACTCTTTCAAATGCACCAGACAATTTGGCCCTCTCTGCTTTCCTGCGCAGTCTATCCTCAAAAGCGCCTTTTTTCACTTTCGGCGCCCTCCGGTGGTAAAAAGACAAACGTCCAGCTTTTGCTGCCACAGCAAAGGTGCCAGCAGGGAAAAGTAATGCTGGTTCTCACTGCCTCCTGGAACTCTTTCAAATGCAACAGACAATTTGGCCCTCTCTGCTTTCCTGCGCAGTCTATCCTCAAAAGCGCCTTTTTTCACTTTCGGCGCCCTCCGGTGGTAAAAAGACAAACGTCCAGCTTTTGCTGCCACAGCAAAGGTGCCAGCAGGGAAAAGTAATGCTGGTTCTCACTGCCTCCTGGAACTCTTTCAAATGCAACAGACAATTTGGCCCTCTCTGCTTTCCTGCGCAGTCTATCCTCAAAAGCGCCTTTTTTCACTTACGGCGCCCTCCGGTGGTAAAAAGACAAACGTCCAGCTTTTGCTGCCACAGCAAAGGTGCCAGCGGGGAAAAGTAATGCTGGTTCTCACTGCCTCCTGGAACTCTTTCAAATGCACCAGACAATTTGGCCCTCTCTGCTTTCCTGCGGACTCCATCCTCAAAAGCACCTGTTTTCGCTTTCGGCATCCTCCGGAGCAAAAAAGACAAACGTCCAGGTTTTGCTGCCACAGCAAAGGTGCCAGCGGGGAAAAGTAATGCTGGTTCTCACTGCCTCCTGGAACTCTTTCAAATGCCACAGACAATTTGGCCCTCTCTGCTTTCCTGCGGACTCCATCCTCAAAAGCACCTGTTTTCGCTTTCGGCAACCTCCGGAGCAAAAAAGACAAACGTCCAGCTTTTGCTGCCACAGCAAAGGTGCCAGCGGGGAAAAGTGATGCTGGTCCTCATTGCCTCCTGGAACCTCTTCAAATGCCACAGACAATTTGGCCCTCTCTGCTTTCCTGCGGACTCCATCCTCAAAAGCACCTGTTTTCGCTTTCGGCAATCTTAGGAGCAAAACAGTCAAACGTCCAGCTTTTACTGCCACAGCAAAGGTGCCAGCGGGGAAAAGTATTGCTGGTTCTCACTGCCTCCTGGAACTCTTTCAAATGCACCAGACAATTTGGCCCTCTCTGCTTTCCTGCGGACTCCATCCTCAAAAGCACCTGTTTTCGCTTTCGGCAACATCCGGAGCAAAAAAGTCAAACGTCCAGCTTTTACTGCCACAGCAAAGGTGCCAGCGGGGAAAAGTAATGCTGGTTCTCATTGCCTCCTGGAACCCCTCCAAATGCCCCAGACAATTTGGCCCTCTCTGCTTTCCTGCGAACTCCATCCTCAAAAGCACCTGTTTTCGCTTTCGGCAACCTCCGGAGCAAAAAAGACAAACGTCCAGCTTTTGCTGCCACAGCAAAGGTGCCAGCGGGGAAAAGTAATGCTGGTTCTCACTGCCTCCTGGAACTCTTTCAAATGCCACAGACAATTTGGCCCTCTCTGCTTTCCTGCGGACTCCATCCTCAAAAGCACCTGTTTTCGCTTTCGGCAACCTCCGGAGCAAAAAAGACAAACGTCCAGCTTTTGCTGCCACAGCAAAGGTGCCAGCGGGGAAAAGTAATGCTGGTTCTCACTGCCTCCTGGAACCCTTTGAAATGCCCCAGACAATTTGGCCCTCTCTGCTTTCCTGCGGACTCCATCCTCAAAAGCACCTGTTTTCGCTTTCGGCAGCCTCCGGAGCAAAAAAGACAAACGTCCAGCTTTTGCTGCCACAGCAAAGGTGCCAGCGGGGAAAAGTGATGCTGGTCCTCATTGCCTCCTGGAACCTCTTCAAATGCCACAGACAATTTGGCCCTCTCTGCTTTCCTGCGGACTCCATCCTCAAAAGCACCTGTTTTCGCTTTCGGCAATCTTAGGAGCAAAAAAGACAAACGTCCAGCTTTTGCTGCCACAGCAAAGGTGCCAGCGGGGAAAAGTAATGCTGGTTCTCACTGCCTCCTGGAACTCTTTCAAATGCAACAGACAATTTGGCCCTCTCTGCTTTCCTGCGCAGTCTATCCTCAAAAGCGCCTTTTTTCGCTTTCGGCGCCCTCCGGTGGTAAAAAGACAAACGTCCAGCTTTTGCTGCCACAGCAAAGGTGCCAGCGGGGAAAAGTAATGCTGGTTCTCACTGCCTCCTGGAACTCTTTCAAATGCACCAGACAATTTGGCCCTCTCTGCTTTCCTGTGCAGTCTATCCTCAAAAGCGCCTTTTTTCACTTTCGGCGCCCTCCGGTGGTAAAAAGACAAACGTCCAGGTTTTGCTGCCACAGCAAAGGTGCCAGCGGGGAAAAGTAATGCTGGTTCTCACTGCCTCCTGGAACTCTTTCAAATGCCACAGACAATTTGGCCCTCTCTGCTTTCCTGCGGACTCCATCCTCAAAAGCACCTGTTTTCGCTTTCGGCAACCTCCGGAGCAAAAAAGACAAACGTCCAGCTTTTGCTGCCACAGCAAAGGTGACAGCGGGGAAAAGTAATGCTGGTTCTCACTGCCTCCTGGAACCCTTTGAAATGCCCCAGACAATTTGGCCCTCTCTGCTTTCCTGCGGACTCCATCCTCAAAAGCACCTGTTTTCGCTTTCGGCAACCTCCGGAGCAAAAAAGACAAACGTCCAGCTTTTGCTGCCACAGCAAAGGTGCCGGAGAGGAAAAGTGATGCTGGTCCTCATTGCCTCCTGGAACCTCTTCAAATGCCACAGACAATTTGGCCCTCTCTGCTTTCCTGCGGACTCCATCCTCAAAAGCACCTGTTTTCGCTTTCGGCAGCCTCCGGAGCAAAAAAGACAAACGTCGAGGTTTTGCTGCCACAGCAAAGGTGCCAGCGGGGAAAAGTAATGCTGGTTCTCACTGCCTCCTGGAACTCTTTCAAATGCAACAGACAATTTGGCCCTCTCTGCTTTCCTGCGCAGTCTATCCTCAAAAGCGCCTTTTTTCACTTTCGGCGCCCTCCGGTGGTAAAAAGACAAACGTCCAGCTTTTGCTGCCACAGCAAAGGTGCCAGCAGGGAAAAGTAATGCTGGTTCTCACTGCCTCCTGGAACTCTTTCAAATGCAACAGACAATTTGGCCCTCTCTGTTTTCCTGTGCAGTCTATCCTCAAAAGCGCCTTTTTTCACTTTCGGCGCCCTCCGGTGGTAAAAAGACAAACGTCCAGCTTTTGCTGCCACAGCAAAGGTGCCAGCGGGGAAAAGTAATGCTGGTTCTCACTGCCTCCTGGAACTCTTTCAAATGCACCAGACAATTTGGCCCTCTCTGCTTTCCTGCGGACTCCATCCTCAAAAGCACCTGTTTTCGCTTTCGGCATCCTCCGGAGCAAAAAAGACAAACGTCCAGCTTTTGCTGCCACAGCAAAGGTGCCAGCGGGGAAAAGTAATGCTGGTTCTCACTGCCTCCTGGAACTCTTTCAAATGCCACAGACAATTTGGCCCTCTCTGCTTTCCTGCGGACTCCATCCTCAAAAGCACCTGTTTTCGCTTTCGGCAACCTCCGGAGCAAAAAAGACAAACGTCCAGCTTTTGCTGCCACAGCAAAGGTGCCAGCGGGGAAAAGTAATGCTGGTTCTCACTGCCTCCTGGAACCCTTTGAAATGCCCCAGACAATTTGGCCCTCTCTGCTTTCCTGCGGACTCCATCCTCAAAAGCACCTGTTTTCGCTTTCGGCAGCCTCCGGAGCAAAAAAGACAAACGTCCAGCTTTTGCTGCCACAGCAAAGGTGACAGCGGGGAAAAGTAATGCTGGTTCTCACTGCCTCCTGGAACTCTTTCAAATGCCACAGACAATTTGGCCCTCTCTGCTTTCCTGCGCAGTCTATCCTCAAAAGCGCCTTTTTTCACTTTCGGCAACCTCCGGAGCAAAAAAGACAAACGTCCAGCTTTTGCTGCCACAGCAAAGGTGTCAGCGGGGAAAAGTGATGCTGGTCCTCATTGCCTCCTGGAACCTCTTCAAATGCCACAGACAATTTGGCCCTCTCTGCTTTCCTGCGGACTCCATCCTCAAAAGCACCTTTTTTCGCTTTCGGCAATCTTAGGAGCAAAACAGTCAAACGTCCAGCTTTTGCTGCCACAGCAAAGGTGACAGCGGGGAAAAGTAATGCTGGTTCTCACTGCCTCCTGGAACTCTTTCAAATGCACCAGACAATTTGGCCCTCTCTGCTTTCCTGCGGACTCCATCCTCAAAAGCACCTGTTTTCGCTTTCGGCAACATCCGGAGCAAAAAAGTCAAACGTCCAGCTTTTACTGCCACAGCAAAGGTGCCAGCGGGGAAAAGTAATGCTGGTTCTCATTGCCTCCTGGAACCCCTCCAAATGCCCCAGACAATTTGGCCCTCTCTGCTTTCCTGCGGACTCCATCCTCAAAAGCACCTGTTTTCGCTTTCGGCAACCTCCGGAGCAAAAAAGACAAACGTCCAGCTTTTGCTGCCACAGCAAAGGTGCCAGCGGGGAAAAGTAATGCTGGTTCTCACTGCCTCCTGGAACCCTTTGAAATGCCCCAGACAATTTGGCCCTCTCTGCTTTCCTGCGGACTCCATCCTCAAAAGCACCTGTTTTCGCTTTCGGCAGCCTCCGGAGCAAAAAAGACAAACGTCCAGCTTTTGCTGCCACAGGAAAGGTGCCAGCGGGGAAAAGTGATGCTGGTCCTCATTGCCTCCTGGAACCTCTTGAAATGCCACAGACAATTTGGCCCTCTCTGCTTTCCTGCGGACTCCATCCTCAAAAGCACCTGTTTTCGCTTTCGGCAATCTTAGGAGCAAAAAAGACAAACGTCCAGCTTTTGCTGCCACAGCAAAGGTGCCAGCGGGGAAAAGTAATGCTGGTTCTCACTGCCTCCAGGAACTCTTTCAAATGCAACAGACAATTTGGCCCTCTCTGCTTTCCTGCGCAGTCTATCTTCAAAAGCGCGTTTTTTCGCTTTCGGCGCCCTCCGGTGGTAAAAAGACAAACGTCCAGCTTTTGCTGCCACAGCAAAGGTGCCAGCGGGGAAAAGTAATGCTGGTTCTCACTGCCTCCTGGAACTCTTTCAAATGCAACAGACAATTTGGCCCTCTCTGCTTTCCTGCGGACTCCATCCTCAAAAGCACCTTTTTTCACTTACGGCGCCCTCCGGTGGTAAAAAGACAAACGTCCAGCTTTTGCTGCCACAGCAAAGGTGCCAGCGGGGAAAAGTAATGCTGGTTCTCACTGCCTCCTGGAACTCTTTCAAATGCAACAGACAATTTGGCCCTCTCTGCTTTCCTGCGCAGTCTATCCTCAAAAGCGCCTTTTTTCACTTTCGGCGCTCTCCGGTGGTAAAAAGACAAACGTCCAGCTTTTGCTGCCACAGCAAAGGTGCCAGCGGGGAAAAGTAATGCTGGTTCTCACTGCCTCCTGGAACTCTTTCAAATGCACCAGACAATTTGGCCCTCTCTGCTTTCCTGCGGACTCCATCCTCAAAAGCACCTGTTTTCGCTTTCGGCAACCTCCGGAGCAAAAAAGACAAACGTCCAGGTTTTGCTGCCATAGCAAAGGTGCCAGCGGGGAAAAGTAATGCTGGTTCTCACTGCCTCCTGGAACCCTTTGAAATGCCCCAGACAATTTGGCCCTCTCTGCTTTCCTGCGGACTCCATCCTCAAAAGCACCTGTTTTCGCTTTCGGCAACCTCCGGAGCAAAAAAGACAAACGTCCAGCTTTTGCTGCCACAGCAAAGGTGCCAGCGGGGAAAAGTGATGCTGGTCCTCGATGCCTCCTGGAACCTCTTCAAATGCCACAGACAATTTGGCCCTCTCTGCTTTCCTGCGGACTCCATCCTCAAAAGCACCTGTTTTCGCTTTCGGCAACCTCCGGAGCAAAAAAGACAAACGTCCAGCTTTTGCTGCCACAGCAAAGGTGCCAGCAGGGAAAAGTAATGCTGGTTCTCACTGCCTCCTGGAACTCTTTCAAATGCAACAGACAATTTGGCCCTCTCTGCTTTCCTGCGCAGTCTATCCTCAAAAGCGCCTTTTTTCACTTTCGGCGCCCTCCGGTGGTAAAAAGACAAACGTCCAGGTTTTGCTGCCACAGCAAAGGTGCCAGCGGGGAAAAGTAATGCTGGTTCTCACTGCCTCCTGGAACTCTTTCAAATGCCACAGACAATTTGGCCCTCTCTGCTTTCCTGCGGACTCCATCCTCAAAAGCACCTGTTTTCGCTTTCGGCAACCTCCGGAGCAAAAAAGACAAACGTCCAGCTTTTGCTGCCACAGCAAAGGTGCCAGCGGGGAAAAGTAATGCTGGTTCTCACTGCCTCCTGGAACCCTTTGAAATGCCCCAGACAATTTGGCCCTCTCTGCTTTCCTGCGGACTCCATCCTCAAAAGCACCTGTTTTCGCTTTCGGCAGCCTCCGGAGCAAAAAAGACAAACGTCCAGCTTTTGCTGCCACAGCAAAGGTGCCAGCGGGGAAAAGTAATGCTGGTTCTCACTGCCTCCTGGAACTCTTTCAAATGCAACAGACAATTTGGCCCTCTCTGCTTTCCTGCGCAGTCTATCCTCAAAAGCGCCTTTTTTCACTTTCGGCGCCCTCCGGTGGTAAAAAGACAAACGTCCAGCTTTTGCTGCCACAGCAAAGGTGCCAGCAGGGAAAAGTAATGCTGGTTCTCACTGCCTCCTGGAACTCTTTCAAATGCAACAGACAATTTGGCCCTCTCTGCTTTCCTGCGCAGTCTATCCTCAAAAGCGCCTTTTTTCACTTACGGCGCCCTCCGGTGGTAAAAAGACAAACGTCCAGCTTTTGCTGCCACAGCAAAGGTGCCAGCGGGGAAAAGTAATGCTGGTTCTCACTGCCTCCTGGAACTCTTTCAAATGCACCAGACAATTTGGCCCTCTCTGCTTTCCTGCGGACTCCATCCTCAAAAGCACCTGTTTTCGCTTTCGGCATCCTCCGGAGCAAAAAAGACAAACGTCCAGGTTTTGCTGCCACAGCAAAGGTGCCAGCGGGGAAAAGTAATGCTGGTTCTCACTGCCTCCTGGAACTCTTTCAAATGCCACAGACAATTTGGCCCTCTCTGCTTTCCTGCGGACTCCATCCTCAAAAGCACCTGTTTTCGCTTTCGGCAACCTCCGGAGCAAAAAAGACAAACGTCCAGCTTTTGCTGCCACAGCAAAGGTGCCAGCAGGGAAAAGTAATGCTGGTTCTCACTGCCTCCTGGAACCCTTTGAAATGCCCCAGACAATTTGGCCCTCTCTGCTTTCCTGCGGACTCCATCCTCAAAAGCACCTGTTTTCGCTTTCGGCAACCTCCGGAGCAAAAAAGACAAACGTCCAGCTTTTGCTGCCACAGCAAAGGTGCCAGCCGGGAAAAGTGATGCTGGTCCTCATTGCCTCCTGGAACCTCTTCAAATGCCAAAGACAATTTGGCCCTCTCTGCTTTCCTGCGGACTCCATCCTCAAAAGCACCTGTTTTCGCTTTCGGCAGCCTCCGGAGCAAAAAAGACAAACGTCCAGGTTTTGCTGCCACAGCAAAGGTGCCAGCGGGGAAAAGTAATGCTGGTTCTCATTGCCTCCTGGAACCCCTCCAAATGCCCCAGACAATTTGGCCCTCTCTGCTTTCCTGCGGACTCCATCCTCAAAAGCACCTGTTTTCGCTTTCGGCAACCTCCGGAGCAAAAAAGACAAACGTCCAGCTTTTGCTGCCACAGCAAAGGTGACAGCGGGGAAAAGTAATGCTGGTTCTCATTGCCTCCTGGAACCCCTCCAAATGCCCCAGACAATTTGGCCCTCTCTGCTTTCCTGCGGACTCCATCCTCAAAAGCACCTGTTTTCGCTTTCGGCAACCTCCGGAGCAAAAAAGACAAACGTCCAGCTTTTGCTGCCACAGCAAAGGTGACAGCGGGGAAAAGTAATGCTGGTTCTCACTGCCTCGTGGAACCCTTTGAAAGGCCCCAGACAATTTGGCCCTCTCTTCTTTCCTGCGGACTCCATCCTCAAAAGCACCTGTTTTCGCTTTCGGCAGCCTCCGGAGCAAAAAAGACAAACGTCCAGCTTTTGCTGCCACAGCAAAGGTGCCAGCGGGGAAAAGTGATGCTGGTCCTCATTGCCTCCTGGAACCTCTTGAAATGCCACAGACAATTTGGCCCTCTCTGCTTTCCTGCGGACTCCATCCTCAAAAGCACCTGTTTTCGCTTTCGGCAATCTTAGGAGCAAAAAAGACAAACGTCCAGCTTTTGCTGCCACAGCAAAGGTGCCAGCGGGGAAAAGTAATGCTGGTTCTCACTGCCTCCTGGAACTCTTTCAAATGCAACAGACAATTTGGCCCTCTCTGCTTTCCTGCGCAGTCTATCCTCAAAAGCGCCTTTTTTCACTTTCGGCGCCCTCCGGTGGTAAAAAGACAAACGTCCAGCTTTTGCTGCCACAGCAAAGGTGCCAGCAGGGAAAAGTAATGCTGGTTCTCACTGCCTCCTGGAACTCTTTCAAATGCAACAGACAATTTGGCCCTCTCTGCTTTCCTGCGCAGTCTATCCTCAAAAGCGCCCTTTTTCACTTTCGGCGCCCTCCGGTGGTAAAAAGACAAACGTCCAGCTTTTGCTGCCACAGCAAAGGTGCCAGCGGGGAAAAGTAATGCTGGTTCTCACTGCCTCCTGGAACTCTTTCAAATGCACCAGACAATTTGGCCCTCTCTGCTTTCCTGCGGACTCCATCCTCAAAAGCACCTGTTTTCGCTTTCGGCATCCTCCGGAGCAAAAAAGACAAACGTCCAGGTTTTGCTGCCACAGCAAAGGTGCCAGCGGGGAAAAGTAATGCTGGTTCTCACTGCCTCCTGGAACTCTTTCAAATGCCACAGACAATTTGGCCCTCTCTGCTTTCCTGCGGACTCCATCCTCAAAAGCACCTGTTTTCGCTTTCGGCAACCTCCGGAGCAAAAAAGACAAACGTCCAGCTTTTGCTGCCACAGCAAAGGTGCCAGCAGGGAAAAGTAATGCTGGTTCTCACTGCCTCCTGGAACCCTTTGAAATGCCCCAGACAATTTGGCCCTCTCTGCTTTCCTGCGGACTCCATCCTCAAAAGCACCTGTTTTCGCTTTCGGCAGCCTCCGGAGCAAAAAAGTCAAACGTCCAGCTTTTACTGCCACAGCAAAGGTGCCAGCGGGGAAAAGTGATGCTGGTTCTCATTGCCTCCTGGAACCCCTCCAAATGCCACAGACAATTTGGCCCTCTCTGCTTTCCTGCGGACTCCATCCTCAAAAGCACCTGTTTTCGCTTTCGGCAACCTCCGGAGCAAAAAAGACAAACGTCCAGCTTTTGCTGCCACAGCAAAGGTGCCAGCGGGGAAAAGTAATGCTGGTTCTCACTGCCTCCTGGAACCCTTTGAAATGCCCCAGACAATTTGGCCCTCTCTGCTTTCCTGCGGACTCCATCCTCAAAAGCACCTGTTTTCGCTTTCGGCAGCCTCCGGAGCAAAAAAGACAAACGTCCAGCTTTTGCTGCCACAGCAAAGGTGCCAGCGGGGAAAAGTAATGCTGGTTCTCACTGCCTCCTGGAACTCTTTCAAATGCCACAGACAATTTGGCCCTCTCTGCTTTCCTGCGCAGTCTATCCTCAAAAGCGCCTTTTTTCACTTTCGGCGCCCTCCGGTGGTAAAAAGACAAACGTCCAGGTTTTGCTGCCACAGCAAAGGTGCCAGCGGGGAAAAGTAATGCTGGTTCTCACTGCCTCCTGGAACTCTTTCAAATGCAACAGACAATTTGGCCCTCTCTGCTTTCCTGCGCAGTCTATCCTCAAAAGCGCCTTTTTTCGCTTTCGGCGCCCTCCGGTGGTAAAAAGACAAACGTCCAGGTTTTGCTGCCACAGCAAAGGTGCCAGCGGGGAAAAGTAATGCTGGTTCTCACTGCCTCCTGGAACTCTTTCAAATGCCCCAGACAATTTGGCCCTCTCTGCTTTCCTGCGGACTCCATCCTCAAAAGCACCTGTTTTCGCTTTCGGCAGCCTCCGGAGCAAAAAAGACAAACGTCCAGCTTTTGCTGCCACAGCAAAGGTGACAGCGGGGAAAAGTAATGCTGGTTCTCATTGCCTCCTGGAACCCTTCCAAATGCCCCAGACAATTTGGCCCTCTCTGCTTTCCTGCGGACTCCATCCTCAAAAGTACCTGTTTTCGCTTTCGGCAACCTCCGGAGCAAAAAAGACAAACGTCCAGCTTTTGCTGCCACAGCAAAGGTGCCAGCGGGGAAAAGTAATGCTGGTTCTCACTGCCTCCTGGAACCCTTTGAAATGCCCCAGACAATTTGGCCCTCTCTGCTTTCCTGCGGACTCCATCCTCAAAAGCACCTGTTTTCGCTTTCGGCAACCTCTGCAGCAAAAAAGACAAACGTCCAGCTTTTGCTGCCACAGCAAAGGTGCCAGCGGGGAAAAGTGATGCTGGTCCTCATTGCCTCCTGGAACCTCTTCAAATGCCACAGACAATTTGGCCCTCTCTGCTTTCCTGCGGACTCCATCCTCAAAAGCACCTGTTTTCGCTTTCGGCAATCTTAGGAGCAAAAAAGACAAACGTCCAGCTTTTGCTGCCACAGCAAAGGTGCCAGCGGGGAAAAGTAATGCTGGTTCTCACTGCCTCCTGGAACTCTTTCAAATGCCACAGACAATTTGGCCCTCTCTGCTTTCCTGCGGACTCCATCTTCAAAAGCACCTGTTTTCGCTTTCGGCAACCTCCGGAGCAAAAAAGTCAAACGTCCAGCTTTTACTGCCACAGCAAAGGTGCCAGCGGGAAAAAGTAATGCTGGTTCTCACTGCCTCCTGGAACCCCTCCAAATGCCCCAGACAATTTGGCCCTCTCTGCTTTCCTGCGCAGTCTATCCTCAAAAGCGCCTTTTTTCACTTCCGGCAACCTCCGGAGCAAAAAAGACAAACGTCCAGCTTTTGCTGCCACAGCAAAGGTGCCAGCGGGGAAAAGTGATGCTGGTCCTCATTGCCTCCTGGAACCTCTTCAAATGCCACAGACAATTTGGCCCTCTCTGCTTTCCTGCGGACTCCATCCTCAAAAGCACCTTTTTTCGCTTTCGGCAATCTTAGGAGCAAAACAGTCAAACGTCCAGCTTTTGCTGCCACAGCAAAGGTGACAGCGGGGAAAAGTAATGCTGGTTCTCACTGCCTCCTGGAACTCTTTCAAATGCAACAGACAATTTGGCCCTCTCTGCTTTCCTGCGGACTCCATCCTCAAAAGCACCTGTTTTCGCTTTCGGCAACATCCGGAGCAAAAAAGTCAAACATCCAGCTTTTACTGCCACAGCAAAGGTGCCAGCGGGGAAAAGTAATGCTGGTTCTCATTGCCTCCTGGAACCCCTCCAAATGCCCCAGACAATTTGGCCCTCTCTGCTTTCCTGCGGACTCCATCCTCAAAAGCACCTGTTTTCGCTTTCGGCAACCTCCGGAGCAAAAAAGACAAACGTCCAGCTTTTGCTGCCACAGGAAAGGTGCCAGCGGGGAAAAGTAATGCTGGTCCTCATTGCCTCCTGGAACCTCTTCAAATGCCACAGACAATTTGGCCCTCTCTGCTTTCCTGCGGACTCCATCCTCAAAAGCACCTGTTTTCGCTTTCGGCAATCTTAGGAGCAAAAAAGACAAACGTCCAGCTTTTGCTGCCACAGCAAAGGTGCCAGCGGGGAAAAGTAATGCTGGTTCTCACTGCCTCCTGGAACCCTTTGAAATGCCCCAGACAATTTGGCCCTCTCTGCTTTCCTGCGGACTCCATCCTCAAAAGCACCTGTTTTCGCTTTCGGCAGCCTCCGGAGCAAAAAAGACAAACGTCCAGGTTTTGCTGCCACAGCAAAGGTGCCAGCGGGGAAAAGTAATGCTGGTTCTCACTGCCTCCTGGAACTCTTTCAAATGCAACAGACAATTTGGCCCTCTCTGCTTTCCTGCGCAGTCTATCCTCAAAAGCGCCTTTTTTCACTTTCGGCGCCCTCCGGTGGTAAAAAGACAAACGTCCAGCTTTTGCTGCCACAGCAAAGGTGCCAGCAGGGAAAAGTAATGCTGGTTCTCACTGCCTCCTGGAACTCTTTCAAATGCAACAGACAATTTGGCCCTCTCTGCTTTCCTGCGCAGTCTATCCTCAAAAGCGCCTTTTTTCACTTTCGGCGCCCTCCGGTGGTAAAAAGACAAACGTCCAGCTTTTGCTGCCACAGCAAAGGTGCCAGCAGGGAAAAGTAATGCTGGTTCTCACTGCCTCCTGGAACTCTTTCAAATGCACCAGACAATTTGGCCCTCTCTGCTTTCCTGCGGACTCCATCCTCAAAAGCACCTGTTTTCGCTTTCGGCATCCTCCGGAGCAAAAAAGACAAACGTCCAGCTTTTGCTGCCACAGCAAAGGTGCCAGCGGGGAAAAGTAATGCTGGTTCTCACTGCCTCCTGGAACTCTTTCAAATGCACCAGACAATTTGGCCCTCTCTGCTTTCCTGCGGACTCCATCCTCAAAAGCACCTGTTTTCGCTTTCGGCATCCTCCGGAGCAAAAAAGACAAACGTCCAGCTTTTGCTGCCACAGCAAAGGTGCCAGCGGGGAAAAGTAATGCTGGTTCTCACTGCCTCCTGGAACTCTTTCAAATGCCACAGACAATTTGGCCCTCTCTGCTTTCCTGCGGACTCCATCCTCAAAAGCACCTGTTTTCGCTTTCGGCAACCTCCGGAGCAAAAAAGACAAACGTCCAGCTTTTGCTGCCACAGCAAAGGTGCCAGCAGGGAAAAGTAATGCTGGTTCTCACTGCCTCCTGGAACCCTTTGAAATGCCCCAGACAATTTGGCCCTCTCTGCTTTCCTGCGGACTCCATCCTCAAAAGCACCTGTTTTCGCTTTCGGCAACCTCCGGAGCAAAAAAGACAAACGTCCAGCTTTTGCTGCCACAGCAAAGGTGCCAGCGGGGAAAAGTGATGCTGGTCCTCATTGCCTCCTGGAACCTCTTCAAATGCCACAGACAATTTGGCCCTCTCTGCTTTCCTGCGGACTCCATCCTCAAAAGCACCTGTTTTCGCTTTCGGCAGCCTCCGGAGCAAAAAAGTCAAACGTCCAGCTTTTACTGCCACAGCAAAGGTGCCAGCGGGGAAAAGTAATGCTGGTTCTCATTGCCTCCTGGAACCCCTCCAAATGCCCCAGACAATTTGGCCCTCTCTGCTTTCCTGCAAACTCCATCCTCAAAAGCACCTGTTTTCGCTTTCGGCAACCTCAGGAGCAAAAAAGACAAATGTCCAGCTTTTGCTGCCACAGCAAAGGTGCCAGCGGGGAAAAGTAATGCTGGTTCTCACTGCCTCCTGGAACCCTTTGAAATGCCCCAGACAATTTGGCCCTCTCTGCTTTCCTGCGGACTCCATCCTCAAAAGCACCTGTTTTCGCTTTCGGCAGCCTCCGGAGCAAAAAAGACAAACGTCCAGCTTTTGCTGCCACAGCAAAGGTACCAGCGGGGAAAAGTGATGCTGGTCCTCATTGCCTCCTGGAACCTCTTCAAATGCCACAGACAATTTGGCCCTCTCTGCTTTCCTGCGGACTCCATCCTCAAAAGCACCTGTTTTCGCTTTCGGCAATCTTAGGAGCAAAAAAGACAAACGTCCAGCTTTTGCTGCCACAGCAAAGGTGCCAGCGGGGAAAAGTAATGCTGGTTCTCACTGCCTCCTGGAACTCTTTCAAATGCCACAGACAATTTGGCCCTCTCTGCTTTCCTGCGGACTCCATCCTCAAAAGCACCTGTTTTCGCTTTCGGCAACCTCCGGAGCAAAAAAGTCAAACGTCCAGCTTTTACTGCCACAGCAAAGGTGCCAGCGGGAAAAAGTAATGCTGGTTCTCACTGCCTCCTGGAACCCCTCCAAATGCCCCAGACAATTTGGCCCTCTCTGCTTTCCTGCGCAGTCTATCCTCAAAAGCGCCTTTTTTCACTTCCGGCAACCTCCGGAGCAAAAAAGACAAACGTCCAGCTTTTGCTGCCACAGCAAAGGTGCCAGCGGGGAAAAGTGATGCTGGTCCTCATTGCCTCCTGGAACCTCTTCAAATGCCACAGACAATTTGGCCCTCTCTGCTTTCCTGCGGACTCCATCCTCAAAAGCACCTTTTTTCGCTTTCGGCAATCTTAGGAGCAAAACAGTCAAACGTCCAGCTTTTGCTGCCACAGCAAAGGTGCCAGCGGGGAAAAGTAATGCTGGTTCTCACTGCCTCCTGGAACTCTTTCAAATGCACCAGACAATTTGGCCCTCTCTGCTTTCCTGCGGACTCCATCCTCAAAAGCACCTGTTTTCGCTTTCGGCAACATCCGGAGCAAAAAAGTCAAACATCCAGCTTTTACTGCCACAGCAAAGGTGCCAGCGGGGAAAAGTAATGCTGGTTCTCACTGCCTCCTGGAACTCTTTCAAATGCCACAGACAATTTGGCCCTCTCTGCTTTCCTGCGGACTCCATCCTCAAAAGCACCTGTTTTCGCTTTCGGCAACCTCCGGAGCAAAAAAGACAAACGTCCAGCTTTTGCTGCCACAGGAAAGGTGACAGCGGGGAAAAGTAATGCTGGTTCTCATTGCCTCCTGGAACCCCTCCAAATGCCCCAGACAATTTGGCCCTCTCTGCTTTCCTGCGGACTCCATCCTCAAAAGCACCTGTTTTCGCTTTCGGCAACCTCCGGAGCAAAAAAGACAAACGTCCAGCTTTTGCTGCCACAGCAAAGGTGCCAGCGGGGAAAAGTAATGCTGGTTCTCACTGCCTCCTGGAACCCTTTGAAATGCCCCAGACAATTTGGCCCTCTCTGCTTTCCTGCGGACTCCATCCTCAAAAGCACCTGTTTTCGCTTTCGGCAGCCTCCGGAGCAAAAAAGACAAACGTCCAGCTTTTGCTGCCACAGCAAAGGTGCCAGCGGGGAAAAGTGATGCTGGTCCTCATTGCCTCCTGGAACCTCTTCAAATGCCACAGACAATTTGGCCCTCTCTGCTTTCCTGCGGACTCCATCCTCAAAAGCACCTGTTTTCGCTTTCGGCAATCTTAGGAGCAAAAAAGACAAACGTCCAGCTTTTGCTGCCACAGCAAAGGTGCCAGCGGGGAAAAGTAATGCTGGTTCTCACTGCCTCCTGGAACTCTTTCAAATGCACCAGACAATTTGGCCCTCTCTGCTTTCCTGCGCAGTCTATCCTCAAAAGCGCGTTTTTTCGCTTTCGGCAACCTCCGGAGCAAAAAAGACAAACGTCCAGCTTTTGCTGCCACAGCAAAGGTGCCAGCAGGGAAAAGTGATGCTGGTCCTCATTGCCTCCTGGAACCTCTTCAAATGCAACAGACAATTTGGCCCTCTCTGCTTTCCTGCGCAGTCTATCCTCAAAAGCGCCTTTTTTCACTTTCGGCGCCCTCCGGTGGTAAAAAGACAAACGTCCAGCTTTTGCTGCCACAGCAAAGGTGCCAGCAGGGAAAAGTAATGCTGGTTCTCACTGCCTCCTGGAACTCTTTCAAATGCAACAGACAATTTGGCCCTCTCTGCTTTCCTGCGCAGTCTATCCTCAAAAGCGCCTTTTTTCACTTTCGGCGCCCTCCGGTGGTAAAAAGACAAACGTCCATCTTTTGCTGCCACAGCAAAGGTGCCAGCGGGGAAAAGTAATGCTGGTTCTCACTGCCTCCTGGAACTCTTTCAAATGCACCAGACAATTTGGCCCTCTCTGCTTTCCTGCGGACTCCATCCTCAAAAGCACCTGTTTTCGCTTTCGGCATCCTCCGGAGCAAAAAAGACAAACGTCCAGGTTTTGCTGCCACAGCAAAGGTGCCAGCGGGGAAAAGTAATGCTGGTTCTCACTGCCTCCTGGAACTCTTTCAAATGCCACAGACAATTTGGCCCTCTCTGCTTTCCTGCAGACTCCATCCTCAAAAGCACCTGTTTTCGCTTTCGGCAACCTCCGGAGCAAAAAAGACAAACGTCCAGCTTTTGCTGCCACAGCAAAGGTGACAGCGGGGAAAAGTAATGCTGGTTCTCATTGCCTCCTGGAACCCCTCCAAATGCCCCAGACAATTTGGCCCTCTCTGCTTTCCTGCGGACTCCATCCTCAAAAGCACCTGTTTTCGCTTTCGGCAACCTCCAGAGCAAAAAAGACAAACGTCCAGGTTTTGCTGCCACAGCAAAGGTGCCAGCGGGGAAAAGTAATGCTGGTTCTCACTGCCTCCTGGGACCCTTTGAAATGCCCCAGACAATTTGGCCCTCTCTGCTTTCCTGCGGACTCCATCCTCAAAAGCACCTGTTTTCGCTTTCGGCAGCCTCCGGAGCAAAAAAGACAAACGTCCAGCTTTTGCTGCCACAGGAAAGGTGCCAGCGGGGAAAAGTGATGCTGGTCCTCATTGCCTCCTGGAACCTCTTGAAATTCCACAGACAATTTGGCCCTCTCTGCTTTCCTGCGGACTCCATCCTCAAAAGCACCTGTTTTCGCTTTCGGCAATCTTAGGAGCAAAAAAGACAAACGTCCAGCTTTTGCTGCCACAGCAAAGGTGCCAGCGGGGAAAAGTAATGCTGGTTCTCACTGCCTCCTGGAACTCTTTCAAATGCAACAGACAATTTGGCCCTCTCTGCTTTCCTGCGCAGTCTATCCTCAAAAGCGCCTTTTTTTACTTTCGGCACCCTCCGGTGGTAAAAAGACAAACGTCCAGCTTTTGCTGCCACAGCAAAGGTGCCAGCATGGAAAAGTAATGCTGGTTCTCACTGCCTCCTGGAACTCTTTCAAATGCAACAGACAATTTGGCCCTCTCTGCTTTCCTGCGCAGTCTATCCTCAAAAGCGCCTTTTTTCACTTTCGGCGCCCTCCGGTGGTAAAAAGACAAACGTCCAGCTTTTGCTGCCACAGCAAAGGTGCCAGCGGGGAAAAGTAATGCTGGTTCTCACTGCCTCCTGGAACTCTTTCAAATGCACCAGACAATTTGGCCCTCTCTGCTTTCCTGCGGACTCCATCCTCAAAAGCACCTGTTTTCGCTTTCGGCATCCTCCGGAGCAAAAAAGACAAACGTCCAGGTTTTGCTGCCACAGCAAAGGTGCCAGCGGGGAAAAGTAATGCTGGTTCTCACTGCCTCCTGGAACTCTTTCAAATGCCACAGACAATTTGGCCCTCTCTGCTTTCCTGCGGACTCCATCCTCAAAAGCACCTGTTTTCGCTTTCGGCAACCTCCGGAGCAAAAAAGACAAACGTCCAGCTTTTGCTGCCACAGCAAAGGTGCCAGCGGGGAAAAGTAATGCTGGTTCTCACTGCCTCCTGGAACCCTTTGAAATGCCCCAGACAATTTGGCCCTCTCTGCTTTCCTGCGCAGTCTATCCTCAAAAGCGCCTTTTTTCACTTTCGGCGCCCTCCGGTGGTAAAAAGACAAACGTCCAGCTTTTGCTGCCACAGCAAAGGTGCCAGCGGGGAAAAGTAATGCTGGTTCTCACTGCCTCCTGGAACTCTTTCAAATGCACCAGACAATTTGGCCCTCTCTGCTTTCCTGCGCAGTCTATCCTCAAAAGCGCCTTTTTTCACTTTCGGCGCCCTCCGGTGGTAAAAAGACAAACGTCCAGCTTTTGCTGCCACAGCAAAGGTGCCAGCAGGGAAAAGTAATGCTGGTTCTCACTGCCTCCTGGAACTCTTTCAAATGCAACAGACAATTTGGCCCTCTCTGCTTTCCTGCGCAGTCTATCCTCAAAAGCGCCTTTTTTCACTTTCGGCGCCCTCCGGTGGTAAAAAGACAAACGTCCAGCTTTTGCTGCCACAGCAAAGGTGCCAGCAGGGAAAAGTAATGCTGGTTCTCACTGCCTCCTGGAACTCTTTCAAATGCAACAGACAATTTGGCCCTCTCTGCTTTCCTGCGCAGTCTATCCTCAAAAGCGCCTTTTTTCACTTACGGCGCCCTCCGGTGGTAAAAAGACAAACGTCCAGCTTTTGCTGCCACAGCAAAGGTGCCAGCGGGGAAAAGTAATGCTGGTTCTCACTGCCTCCTGGAACTCTTTCAAATGCACCAGACAATTTGGCCCTCTCTGCTTTCCTGCGGACTCCATCCTCAAAAGCACCTGTTTTCGCTTTCGGCAATCTTAGGAGCAAAACAGTCAAACGTCCAGCTTTTACTGCCACAGCAAAGGTGCCAGCGGGGAAAAGTATTGCTGGTTCTCACTGCCTCCTGGAACTCTTTCAAATGCACCAGACAATTTGGCCCTCTCTGCTTTCCTGCGGACTCCATCCTCAAAAGCACCTGTTTTCGCTTTCGGCAACATCCGGAGCAAAAAAGTCAAACGTCCAGCTTTTACTGCCACAGCAAAGGTGCCAGCGGGGAAAAGTAATGCTGGTTCTCATTGCCTCCTGGAACCCCTCCAAATGCCCCAGACAATTTGGCCCTCTCTGCTTTCCTGCGAACTCCATCCTCAAAAGCACCTGTTTTCGCTTTCGGCAACCTCCGGAGCAAAAAAGACAAACGTCCAGCTTTTGCTGCCACAGCAAAGGTGCCAGCGGGGAAAAGTAATGCTGGTTCTCACTGCCTCCTGGAACCCTTTCAAATGCCCCAGACAATTTGGCCCTCTCTGCTTTCCTGCGGACTCCATCCTCAAAAGCACCTTTTTTCGCTTTCGGCATTCTCCGGAGCAAAAAAGACAAACGTCCAGCTTTTGCTGCCACAGCAAAGGTGCCAGCGGGGAAAAGTAATGCTGGTTCTCACTGCCTCCTGGAACCCTTTGAAATGCCCCAGACAATTTGGCCCTCTCTGCTTTCCTGCGGACTCCATCCTCAAAAGCACCTGTTTTCGCTTTCGGCAGCCTCCGGAGCAAAAAAGACAAACGTCCAGCTTTTGCTGCCACAGCAAAGGTGCCAGCGGGGAAAAGTGATGCTGGTCCTCATTGCCTCCTGGAACCTCTTCAAATGCCACAGACAATTTGGCCCTCTCTGCTTTCCTGCGGACTCCATCCTCAAAAGCACCTGTTTTCGCTTTCGGCAATCTTAGGAGCAAAAAAGACAAACGTCCAGCTTTTGCTGCCACAGCAAAGGTGCCAGCGGGGAAAAGTAATGCTGGTTCTCACTGCCTCCTGGAACTCTTTCAAATGCAACAGACAATTTGGCCCTCTCTGCTTTCCTGCGCAGTCTATCCTCAAAAGCGCCTTTTTTCGCTTTCGGCGCCCTCCGGTGGTAAAAAGACAAACGTCCAGCTTTTGCTGCCACAGCAAAGGTGCCAGCGGGGAAAAGTAATGCTGGTTCTCACTGCCTCCTGGAACTCTTTCAAATGCACCAGACAATTTGGCCCTCTCTGCTTTCCTGTGCAGTCTATCCTCAAAAGCGCCTTTTTTCACTTTCGGCGCCCTCCGGTGGTAAAAAGACAAACGTCCAGGTTTTGCTGCCACAGCAAAGGTGCCAGCGGGGAAAAGTAATGCTGGTTCTCACTGCCTCCTGGAACTCTTTCAAATGCCACAGACAATTTGGCCCTCTCTGCTTTCCTGCGGACTCCATCCTCAAAAGCACCTGTTTTCGCTTTCGGCAACCTCCGGAGCAAAAAAGACAAACGTCCAGCTTTTGCTGCCACAGCAAAGGTGACAGCGGGGAAAAGTAATGCTGGTTCTCACTGCCTCCTGGAACCCTTTGAAATGCCCCAGACAATTTGGCCCTCTCTGCTTTCCTGCGGACTCCATCCTCAAAAGCACCTGTTTTCGCTTTCGGCAACCTCCGGAGCAAAAAAGACAAACGTCCAGCTTTTGCTGCCACAGCAAAGGTGCCGGAGAGGAAAAGTGATGCTGGTCCTCATTGCCTCCTGGAACCTCTTCAAATGCCACAGACAATTTGGCCCTCTCTGCTTTCCTGCGGACTCCATCCTCAAAAGCACCTGTTTTCGCTTTCGGCAGCCTCCGGAGCAAAAAAGACAAACGTCGAGGTTTTGCTGCCACAGCAAAGGTGCCAGCGGGGAAAAGTAATGCTGGTTCTCACTGCCTCCTGGAACTCTTTCAAATGCAACAGACAATTTGGCCCTCTCTGCTTTCCTGCGCAGTCTATCCTCAAAAGCGCCTTTTTTCACTTTCGGCGCCCTCCGGTGGTAAAAAGACAAACGTCCAGCTTTTGCTGCCACAGCAAAGGTGCCAGCAGGGAAAAGTAATGCTGGTTCTCACTGCCTCCTGGAACTCTTTCAAATGCAACAGACAATTTGGCCCTCTCTGTTTTCCTGTGCAGTCTATCCTCAAAAGCGCCTTTTTTCACTTTCGGCGCCCTCCGGTGGTAAAAAGACAACGTCCAGCTTTTTGCTGCCACAGCAAAGGTGCCAGCGGGGAAAAGTAATGCTGGTTCTCACTGCCTCCTGGAACTCTTTCAAATGCACCAGACAATTTGGCCCTCTCTGCTTTCCTGCGGACTCCATCCTCAAAAGCACCTGTTTTCGCTTTCGGCATCCTCCGGAGCAAAAAAGACAAACGTCCAGCTTTTGCTGCCACAGCAAAGGTGCCAGCGGGGAAAAAGTAATGCTGGTTCTCACTGCCTCCTGGAACTCTTTCAAATGCCACAGACAATTTGGCCCTCTCTGCTTTCCTGCGGACTCCATCCTCAAAAGCACCTGTTTTCGCTTTCGGCAACCTCCGGAGCAAAAAAGACAAACGTCCAGCTTTTGCTGCCACAGCAAAGGTGCCAGCGGGGAAAAGTAATGCTGGTTCTCACTGCCTCCTGGAACCCTTTGAAATGCCCCAGACAATTTGGCCCTCTCTGCTTTCCTGCGGACTCCATCCTCAAAAGCACCTGTTTTTCGCTTTCGGCAGCCTCCGGAGCAAAAAAGACAAACGTCCAGCTTTTGCTGCCACAGCAAAGGTGACAGCGGGGAAAAGTAATGCTGGTTCTCACTGCCTCCTGGAACTCTTTCAAATGCACCAGGACAATTTGGCCCTCTCTGCTTTCCTGCGCAGTCTATCCTCAAAAGCGCCTTTTTTCACTTTCGGCAACCTCCGGAGCAAAAAAGACAAACGTCCAGCTTTTGCTGCCACAGCAAAGGTGTCAGCGGGGAAAAGTGATGCTGGTCCTCATTGCCTCCTGGAACCTCTTCAAATGCCACAGACAATTTGGCCCTCTCTGCTTTCCTGCGGACTCCATCCTCAAAAGCACCTTTTTTCGCTTTCGGCACTCTTAGGAGCAAAACAGTCAAACGTCCAGCTTTTGCTGCCACAGCAAAGGTGACAGCGGGGAAAAGTAATGCTGGTTCTCACTGCCTCCTGGAACTCTTTCAAATGCACCAGACAATTTGGCCCTCTCTGCTTTCCTGCGGACTCCATCCTCAAAAGCACCTGTTTTCGCTTTCGGCAACATCCGGAGCAAAAAAGTCAAACGTCCAGCTTTTACTGCCACAGCAAAGGTGCCAGCGGGGAAAAGTAATGCTGGTTCTCATTGCCTCCTGGAACCCCTCCAAATGCCCCAGACAATTTGGCCCTCTCTGCTTTCCTGCGGACTCCATCCTCAAAAGCACCTGTTTTCGCTTTCGGCAACCTCCGGAGCAAAAAAGACAAACGTCCAGCTTTTGCTGCCACAGCAAAGGTGCCAGCGGGGAAAAGTAATGCTGGTTCTCACTGCCTCCTGGAACCCTTTGAAATGCCCCAGACAATTTGGCCCTCTCTGCTTTCCTGCGGACTCCATCCTCAAAAGCACCTGTTTTCGCTTTCGGCAGCCTCCGGAGCAAAAAAGACAAACGTCCAGCTTTTGCTGCCACAGGAAAGGTGCCAGCGGGGAAAAGTGATGCTGGTCCTCATTGCCTCCTGGAACCTCTTGAAATGCCACAGACAATTTGGCCCTCTCTGCTTTCCTGCGGACTCCATCCTCAAAAGCACCTGTTTTCGCTTTCGGCAATCTTAGGAGCAAAAAGACAAACGTCCAGCTTTTGCTGCCACAGCAAAGGTGCCAGCGGGGAAAAGTAATGCTGGTTCTCACTGCCTCCAGGAACTCTTTCAAATGCAACAGACAATTTGGCCCTCTCTGCTTTCCTGCGCAGTCTATCTTCAAAAGCGCGTTTTTTCGCTTTCGGCGCCCTCCGGTGGTAAAAAGACAAACGTCCAGCTTTTGCTGCCACAGCAAAGGTGCCAGCGGGGAAAAGTAATGCTGGTTCTCACTGCCTCCTGGAACTCTTTCAAATGCAACAGACAATTTGGCCCTCTCTGCTTTCCTGCGCAGTCTATCCTCAAAAGCGCCTTTTTTCACTTACGGCGCCCTCCGGTGGTAAAAAGACAAACGTCCAGCTTTTGCTGCCACAGCAAAGGTGCCAGCGGGGAAAAGTAATGCTGGTTCTCACTGCCTCCTGGAACTCTTTCAAATGCAACAGACAATTTGGCCCTCTCTGCTTTCCTGCGCAGTCTATCCTCAAAAGCGCCTTTTTTCACTTTCGGCGCTCTCCGGTGGTAAAAAGACAAACGTCCAGCTTTTGCTGCCACAGCAAAGGTGCCAGCGGGGAAAAGTAATGCTGGTTCTCACTGCCTCCTGGAACTCTTTCAAATGCACCAGACAATTTGGCCCTCTCTGCTTTCCTGCGGACTCCATCCTCAAAAGCACCTGTTTTCGCTTTCGGCAACATCCGGAGCAAAAAAGACAAACGTCCAGGTTTTGCTGCCATAGCAAAGGTGCCAGCGGGGAAAAGTAATGCTGGTTCTCACTGCCTCCTGGAACCCTTTGAAATGCCCCAGACAATTTGGCCCTCTCTGCTTTCCTGCGGACTCCATCCTCAAAAGCACCTGTTTTCGCTTTCGGCAACCTCCGGAGCAAAAAAGACAAACGTCCAGCTTTTGCTGCCACAGCAAAGGTGCCAGCGGGGAAAAGTGATGCTGGTCCTCGATGCCTCCTGGAACCTCTTCAAATGCCACAGACAATTTGGCCCTCTCTGCTTTCCTGCGGACTCCATCCTCAAAAGCACCTGTTTTCGCTTTCGGCAACCTCCGGAGCAAAAAAGACAAACGTCCAGCTTTTGCTGCCACAGCAAAGGTGCCAGCAGGGAAAAGTAATGCTGGTTCTCACTGCCTCCTGGAACTCTTTCAAATGCAACAGACAATTTGGCCCTCTCTGCTTTCCTGCGCAGTCTATCCTCAAAAGCGCCTTTTTTCACTTTCGGCGCCCTCCGGTGGTAAAAAGACAAACGTCCAGGTTTTGCTGCCACAGCAAAGGTGCCAGCGGGGAAAAGTAATGCTGGTTCTCACTGCCTCCTGGAACTCTTTCAAATGCCACAGACAATTTGGCCCTCTCTGCTTTCCTGCGGACTCCATCCTCAAAAGCACCTGTTTTCGCTTTCGGCAACCTCCGGAGCAAAAAAGACAAACGTCCAGCTTTTGCTGCCACAGCAAAGGTGCCAGCGGGGAAAAGTAATGCTGGTTCTCACTGCCTCCTGGAACCCTTTGAAATGCCCCAGACAATTTGGCCCTCTCTGCTTTCCTGCGGACTCCATCCTCAAAAGCACCTGTTTTCGCTTTCGGCAGCCTCCGGAGCAAAAAAGACAAACGTCCAGCTTTTGCTGCCACAGCAAAGGTGCCAGCGGGGAAAAGTAATTCTGGTTCTCACTGCCTCCTGGAACTCTTTCAAATGCAACAGACAATTTGGCCCTCTCTGCTTTCCTGCGCAGTCTATCCTCAAAAGCGCCTTTTTTCACTTTCGGCGCCCTCCGGTGGTAAAAAGACAAACGTCCAGCTTTTGCTGCCACAGCAAAGGTGCCAGCAGGGAAAAGTAATGCTGGTTCTCACTGCCTCCTGGAACTCTTTCAAATGCAACAGACAATTTGGCCCTCTCTGCTTTCCTGCGCAGTCTATCCTCAAAAGCGCCTTTTTTCACTTACGGCGCCCTCCGGTGGTAAAAAGACAAACGTCCAGCTTTTGCTGCCACAGCAAAGGTGCCAGCGGGGAAAAGTAATGCTGGTTCTCACTGCCTCCTGGAACTCTTTCAAATGCACCAGACAATTTGGCCCTCTCTGCTTTCCTGCGGACTCCATCCTCAAAAGCACCTGTTTTCGCTTTCGGCATCCTCCGGAGCAAAAAAGACAAACGTCCAGGTTTTGCTGCCACAGCAAAGGTGCCAGCGGGGAAAAGTAATGCTGGTTCTCACTGCCTCCTGGAACTCTTTCAAATGCCACAGACAATTTGGCCCTCTCTGCTTTCCTGCGGACTCCATCCTCAAAAGCACCTGTTTTCGCTTTCGGCAACCTCCGGAGCAAAAAAGACAAACGTCCAGCTTTTGCTGCCACAGCAAAGGTGCCAGCAGGGAAAAGTAATGCTGGTTCTCACTGCCTCCTGGAACCCTTTGAAATGCCCCAGACAATTTGGCCCTCTCTGCTTTCCTGCGGACTCCATCCTCAAAAGCACCTGTTTTCGCTTTCGGCAACCTCCGGAGCAAAAAAGACAAACGTCCAGCTTTTGCTGCCACAGCAAAGGTGCCAGCCGGGAAAAGTGATGCTGGTCCTCATTGCCTCCTGGAACCTCTTCAAATGCCAAAGACAATTTGGCCCTCTCTGCTTTCCTGCGGACTCCATCCTCAAAAGCACCTGTTTTCGCTTTCGGCAGCCTCCGGAGCAAAAAAGTCAAACGTCCAGCTTCTACTGCCACAGCAAAGGTGCCAGCGGGGAAAAGTAATGCTGGTTCTCATTGCCTCCTGGAACCCCTCCAAATGCCCCAGACAATTTGGCCCTCTCTGCTTTCCTGCGGACTCCATCCTCAAAAGCACCTGTTTTCGCTTTCGGCAACCTCCTAAGCAAAAAAGACAAACGTCCAGCTTTTGCTGCCACAGCAAAGGTGACAGCGGGGAAAAGTAATGCTGGTTCTCATTGCCTCCTGGAACCCCTCCAAATGCCCCAGACAATTTGGCCCTCTCTGCTTTCCTGCGGACTCCATCCTCAAAAGCACCTGTTTTCGCTTTCGGCAACCTCCGGAGCAAAAAAGACAAACGTCCAGGTTTTGCTGCCACAGCAAAGGTGCCAGCGGGGAAAAGTAATGCTGGTTCTCACTGCCTCCTGGAACTCTTTCAAATGCCACAGACAATTTGGCCCTCTCTGCTTTCCTGCGGACTCCATCCTCAAAAGCACCTGTTTTCGCTTTCGGCAACCTCCGGAGCAAAAAAGACAAACGTCCAGCTTTTGCTGCCACAGCAAAGGTGCCAGCAGGGAAAAGTAATGCTGGTTCTCACTGCCTCCTGGAACCCTTTGAAATGCCCCAGACAATTTGGCCCTCTCTGCTTTCCTGCGGACTCCATCCTCAAAAGCACCTGTTTTCGCTTTCGGCAGCCTCCGGAGCAAAAAAGTCAAACGTCCAGCTTTTACTGCCACAGCAAAGGTGCCAGCGGGGAAAAGTGATGCTGGTTCTCATTGCCTCCTGGAACCCCTCCAAATGCCACAGACAATTTGGCCCTCTCTGCTTTCCTGCGGACTCCATCCTCAAAAGCACCTGTTTTCGCTTTCGGCAACCTCCGGAGCAAAAAAGACAAACGTCCAGCTTTTGCTGCCACAGCAAAGGTGCCAGCGGGGAAAAGTAATGCTGGTTCTCACTGCCTCCTGGAACCCTTTGAAATGCCCCAGACAATTTGGCCCTCTCTGCTTTCCTGCGGACTCCATCCTCAAAAGCACCTGTTTTCGCTTTCGGCAGCCTCCGGAGCAAAAAAGACAAACGTCCAGCTTTTGCTGCCACAGCAAAGGTGCCAGCGGGGAAAAGTAATGCTGGTTCTCACTGCCTCCTGGAACTCTTTCAAATGCCACAGACAATTTGGCCCTCTCTGCTTTCCTGCGCAGTCTATCCTCAAAAGCGCCTTTTTTCACTTTCGGCGCCCTCCGGTGGTAAAAAGACAAACGTCCAGGTTTTGCTGCCACAGCAAAGGTGCCAGCGGGGAAAAGTAATGCTGGTTCTCACTGCCTCCTGGAACTCTTTCAAATGCAACAGACAATTTGGCTCTCTCTGCTTTCCTGCGCAGTCTATCCTCAAAAGCGCCTTTTTTCGCTTTCGGCGCCCTCCGGTGGTAAAAAGACAAACGTCCAGGTTTTGCTGCCACAGCAAAGGTGCCAGCGGGGAAAAGTAATGCTGGTTCTCACTGCCTCCTGGAACTCTTTCAAATGCCCCAGACAATTTGGCCCTCTCTGCTTTCCTGCGGACTCCATCCTCAAAAGCACCTGTTTTCGCTTTCGGCAGCCTCCGGAGCAAAAAAGACAAACGTCCAGCTTTTACTGCCACAGCAAAGGTGACAGCGGGGAAAAGTAATGCTGGTTCTCATTGCCTCCTGGAACCCTTCCAAATGCCCCAGACAATTTGGCCCTCTCTGCTTTCCTGCGGACTCCATCCTCAAAAGCACCTGTTTTCGCTTTCGGCAACCTCCGGAGCAAAAAAGACAAACGTCCAGCTTTTGCTGCCACAGCAAAGGTGCCAGCGGGGAAAAGTAATGCTGGTTCTCACTGCCTCCTGGAACCCTTTGAAATGCCCCAGACAATTTGGCCCTCTCTGCTTTCCTGCGGACTCCATCCTCAAAAGCACCTGTTTTCGCTTTCGGCAACCTCTGCAGCAAAAAAGACAAACGTCCAGCTTTTGCTGCCACAGCAAAGGTGCCAGCGGGGAAAAGTGATGCTGGTCCTCATTGCCTCCTGGAACCTCTTCAAATGCCACAGACAATTTGGCCCTCTCTGCTTTCCTGCGGACTCCATCCTCAAAAGCACCTGTTTTCGCTTTCGGCAATCTTAGGAGCAAAAAAGACAAACGTCCAGCTTTTGCTGCCACAGCAAAGGTGCCAGCGGGGAAAAGTAATGCTGGTTCTCACTGCCTCCTGGAACTCTTTCAAATGCCACAGACAATTTGGCCCTCTCTGCTTTCCTGCGGACTCCATCCTCAAAAGCACCTGTTTTCGCTTTCGGCAACCTCCGGAGCAAAAAAGTCAAACGTCCAGCTTTTACTGCCACAGCAAAGGTGCCAGCGGGGAAAAGTAATGCTGGTTCTCACTGCCTCCTGGAACCCCTCCAAATGCCCCAGACAATTTGGCCCTCTCTGCTTTCCTGCGCAGTCTATCCTCAAAAGCGCCTTTTTTCACTTCCGGCAACCTCCGGAGCAAAAAAGACAAACGTCCAGCTTTTGCTGCCACAGCAAAGGTGCCAGCGGGGAAAAGTGATGCTGGTCCTCATTGCCTCCTGGAACCTCTTCAAATGCCACAGACAATTTGGCCCTCTCTGCTTTCCTGCGGACTCCATCCTCAAAAGCACCTTTTTTCGCTTTCGGCAATCTTAGGAGCAAAACAGTCAAACGTCCAGCTTTTGCTGCCACAGCAAAGGTGCCAGCGGGGAAAAGTAATGCTGGTTCTCACTGCCTCCTGGAACTCTTTCAAATGCACCAGACAATTTGGCCCTCTCTGCTTTCCTGCGGACTCCATCCTCAAAAGCACCTGTTTTCGCTTTCGGCAACCTCCGGAGCAAAAAAGACAAACGTCCAGCTTTTGCTGCCACAGGAAAGGTGCCAGCGGGGAAAAGTAATGCTGGTCCTCATTGCCTCCTGGAACCTCTTCAAATGCCACAGACAATTTGGCCCTCTCTGCTTTCCTGCGGACTCCATCCTCAAAAGCACCTGTTTTCGCTTTCGGCAATCTTAGGAGCAAAAAAGACAAACGTCCAGCTTTTGCTGCCACAGCAAAGGTGCCAGCGGGGAAAAGTAATGCTGGTTCTCACTGCCTCCTGGAACTCTTTCAAATGCACCAGACAATTTGGCCCTCTCTGCTTTCCTGCGCAGTCTATCCTCAAAAGCGCGTTTTTTCGCTTTCGGCGCCCTCCGGTGGTAAAAAGACAAACGTCCAGGTTTTGCTGCCACAGCAAAGGTGCCAGCGGGGAAAAGTAATGCTGGTTCTCACTGCCTCCTGGAACTCTTTCAAATGCAACAGACAATTTGGCCCTCTCTGCTTTCCTGCGCAGTCTATCCTCAAAAGCGCCTTTTTTCACTTTCGGCGCCCTCCGGTGGTAAAAAGACAAACGTCCAGCTTTTGCTGCCACAGCAAAGGTGCCAGCAGGGAAAAGTAATGCTGGTTCTCACTGCCTCCTGGAACTCTTTCAAATGCAACAGACAATTTGGCCCTCTCTGCTTTCCTGCGCAGTCTATCCTCAAAAGCGCCTTTTTTCACTTTCGGCGCCCTCCGGTGGTAAAAAGACAAACGTCCAGCTTTTGCTGCCACAGCAAAGGTGCCAGCAGGGAAAAGTAATGCTGGTTCTCACTGCCTCCTGGAACTCTTTCAAATGCACCAGACAATTTGGCCCTCTCTGCTTTCCTGCGGACTCCATCCTCAAAAGCACCTGTTTTCGCTTTCGGCAACCTCCGGAGCAAAAAAGACAAACGTCCAGCTTTTGCTGCCACAGCAAAGGTGCCAGCGGGGAAAAGTAATGCTGGTTCTCACTGCCTCCTGGAACCCTTTGAAATGCCCCAGACAATTTGGCCCTCTCTGCTTTCCTGCGGACTCCATCCTCAAAAGCACCTGTTTTCGCTTTCGGCAGCCTCCGGAGCAAAAAAGACAAACGTCCAGGTTTTGCTGCCACAGCAAAGGTGCCAGCGGGGAAAAGTAATGCTGGTTCTCACTGCCTCCTGGAACTCTTTCAAATGCAACAGACAATTTGGCCCTCTCTGCTTTCCTGCGCAGTCTATCCTCAAAAGCGCCTTTTTTCACTTTCGGCGCCCTCCGGTGGTAAAAAGACAAACGTCCAGCTTTTGCTGCCACAGCAAAGGTGCCAGCAGGGAAAAGTAATGCTGGTTCTCACTGCCTCCTGGAACTCTTTCAAATGCAACAGACAATTTGGCCCTCTCTGCTTTCCTGCGCAGTCTATCCTCAAAAGCGCCTTTTTTCACTTTCGGCGCCCTCCGGTGGTAAAAAGACAAACGTCCAGCTTTTGCTGCCACAGCAAAGGTGCCAGCAGGGAAAAGTAATGCTGGTTCTCACTGCCTCCTGGAACTCTTTCAAATGCACCAGACAATTTGGCCCTCTCTGCTTTCCTGCGGACTCCATCCTCAAAAGCACCTGTTTTCGCTTTCGGCATCCTCCGGAGCAAAAAAGACAAACGTCCAGCTTTTGCTGCCACAGCAAAGGTGCCAGCGGGGAAAAGTAATGCTGGTTCTCACTGCCTCCTGGAACTCTTTCAAATGCACCAGACAATTTGGCCCTCTCTGCTTTCCTGCGGACTCCATCCTCAAAAGCACCTGTTTTCGCTTTCGGCATCCTCCGGAGCAAAAAAGACAAACGTCCAGCTTTTGCTGCCACAGCAAAGGTGCCAGCGGGGAAAAGTAATGCTGGTTCTCACTGCCTCCTGGAACTCTTTCAAATGCCACAGACAATTTGGCCCTCTCTGCTTTCCTGCGGACTCCATCCTCAAAAGCACCTGTTTTCGCTTTCGGCAACCTCCGGAGCAAAAAAGACAAACGTCCAGCTTTTGCTGCCACAGCAAAGGTGCCAGCAGGGAAAAGTAATGCTGGTTCTCACTGCCTCCTGGAACCCTTTGAAATGCCCCAGACAATTTGGCCCTCTCTGCTTTCCTGCGGACTCCATCCTCAAAAGCACCTGTTTTCGCTTTCGGCAACCTCCGGAGCAAAAAAGACAAACGTCCAGCTTTTGCTGCCACAGCAAAGGTGCCAGCGGGGAAAAGTGATGCTGGTCCTCATTGCCTCCTGGAACCTCTTCAAATGCCACAGACAATTTGGCCCTCTCTGCTTTCCTGCGGACTCCATCCTCAAAAGCACCTGTTTTCGCTTTCGGCATCCTCCGGAGCAAAAAAGTCAAACGTCCAGCTTTTACTGCCACAGCAAAGGTGCCAGCGGGGAAAAGTAATGCTGGTTCTCATTGCCTCCTGGAACCCCTCCAAATGCCCCAGACAATTTGGCCCTCTCTGCTTTCCTGCGGACTCCATCCTCAAAAGCACCTGTATTCGCTTTCGGCAACCTCCGGAGCAAAAAAGACAAACGTCCAGCTTTTGCTGCCACAGCAAAGGTGACAGCGGGGAAAAGTAATGCTGGTTCTCATTGCCTCCTGGAACCCCTCCAAATGCCCCAGACAATTTGGCCCTCTCTGCTTTCCTGCGGACTCCATCCTCAAAAGCACCTGTTTTCGCTTTCGGCAACCTCCGGAGCAAAAAAGACAAACGTCCAGCTTTTGCTGCCACAGCAAAGGTGACAGCGGGGAAAAGTAATTCTGGTTCTCATTGCCTCCTGGAACCCCTCCAAATGCCCCAGACAATTTGGCCCTCTCTGCTTTCCTGCGGACTCCATCCTCAAAAGCACCTGTTTTCGCTTTCGGCAACCTCCGGAGCAAAAAAGACAAACGTCCAGCTTTTGCTGCCACAGCAAAGGTGCCAGCGGGGAAAAGTAATGCTGGTTCTCACTGCCTCCTGGAACTCTTTCAAATGCCACAGACAATTTGGCCCTCTCTGCTTTCCTGCGGACTCCATCCTCAAAAGCACCTTTTTTCGCTTTCGGCAATCTTAGGAGCAAAACAGTCAAACGTCCAGCTTTTACTGCCACAGCAAAGGTGCCAGCGGGGAAAAGTATTGCTGGTTCTCACTGCCTCCTGGAACTCTTTCAAATGCCACAGACAATTTGGCCCTCTCTGCTTTCCTGCGGACTCCATCCTCAAAAGCACCTTTTTTCGCTTTCGGCAATCTTAGGAGCAAAAAAGTCAAACGTCCAGCTTTTACTGCCACAGCAAAGGTGCCAGCGGGGAAAAGTGATGCTGGTCCTCATTGCCTCCTGGAACCTCTTCAAATGCCACAGACAATTTGGCCCTCTCTGCTTTCCTGCGGACTCCATCCTCAAAAGCACCTGTTTTCGCTTTCGGCAGCCTCCGGAGCAAAAAAGACAAACGTCCAGGTTTTGCTGCCACAGCAAAGGTGCCAGCGGGGAAAAGTAATGCTGGTTCTCACTGCCTCCTGGAACTCTTTCAAATGCAACAGACAATTTGGCCCTCTCTGCTTTCCTGCGCAGTCTATCCTCAAAAGCGCCTTTTTTCACTTTCGGCGCCCTCCGGTGGTAAAAAGACAAACGTCCAGCTTTTGCTGCCACAGCAAAGGTGCCAGCAGGGAAAAGTAATGCTGGTTCTCACTGCCTCCTGGAACTCTTTCAAATGCAACAGACAATTTGGCCCTCTCTGCTTTCCTGCGCAGTCTATCCTCAAAAGCGCCTTTTTTCACTTTCGGCGCCCTCCGGTGGTAAAAAGACAAACGTCCAGCTTTTGCTGCCACAGCAAAGGTGCCAGCAGGGAAAAGTAATGCTGGTTCTCACTGCCTCCTGGAACTCTTTCAAATGCACCAGACAATTTGGCCCTCTCTGCTTTCCTGCGGACTCCATCCTCAAAAGCACCTGTTTTCGCTTTCGGCATCCTCCGGAGCAAAAAAGACAAACGTCCAGCTTTTGCTGCCACAGCAAAGGTGCCAGCGGGGAAAAGTAATGCTGGTTCTCACTGCCTCCTGGAACTCTTTCAAATGCACCAGACAATTTGGCCCTCTCTGCTTTCCTGCGGACTCCATCCTCAAAAGCACCTGTTTTCGCTTTCGGCATCCTCCGGAGCAAAAAAGACAAACGTCCAGCTTTTGCTGCCACAGCAAAGGTGCCAGCGGGGAAAAGTAATGCTGGTTCTCACTGCCTCCTGGAACTCTTTCAAATGCCACAGACAATTTGGCCCTCTCTGCTTTCCTGCGGACTCCATCCTCAAAAGCACCTGTTTTCGCTTTCGGCAACCTCCGGAGCAAAAAAGACAAACGTCCAGCTTTTGCTGCCACAGCAAAGGTGCCAGCAGGGAAAAGTAATGCTGGTTCTCACTGCCTCCTGGAACCCTTTGAAATGCCCCAGACAATTTGGCCCTCTCTGCTTTCCTGCGGACTCCATCCTCAAAAGCACCTGTTTTCGCTTTCGGCAACCTCCGGAGCAAAAAAGACAAACGTCCAGCTTTTGCTGCCACAGCAAAGGTGCCAGCGGGGAAAAGTGATGCTGGTCCTCATTGCCTCCTGGAACCTCTTCAAATGCCACAGACAATTTGGCCCTCTCTGCTTTCCTGCGGACTCCATCCTCAAAAGCACCTGTTTTCGCTTTCGGCATCCTCCGGAGCAAAAAAGTCAAACGTCCAGCTTTTACTGCCACAGCAAAGGTGCCAGCGGGGAAAAGTAATGCTGGTTCTCATTGCCTCCTGGAACCCCTCCAAATGCCCCAGACAATTTGGCCCTCTCTGCTTTCCTGCGGACTCCATCCTCAAAAGCACCTGTATTCGCTTTCGGCAACCTCCGGAGCAAAAAAGACAAACGTCCAGCTTTTGCTGCCACAGCAAAGGTGACAGCGGGGAAAAGTAATGCTGGTTCTCATTGCCTCCTGGAACCCCTCCAAATGCCCCAGACAATTTGGCCCTCTCTGCTTTCCTGCGGACTCCATCCTCAAAAGCACCTGTTTTCGCTTTCGGCAACCTCCGGAGCAAAAAAGACAAACGTCCAGCTTTTGCTGCCACAGCAAAGGTGACAGCGGGGAAAAGTAATTCTGGTTCTCATTGCCTCCTGGAACCCCTCCAAATGCCCCAGACAATTTGGCCCTCTCTGCTTTCCTGCGGACTCCATCCTCAAAAGCACCTGTTTTCGCTTTCGGCAACCTCCGGAGCAAAAAAGACAAACGTCCAGCTTTTGCTGCCACAGCAAAGGTGCCAGCGGGGAAAAGTAATGCTGGTTCTCACTGCCTCCTGGAACTCTTTCAAATGCCACAGACAATTTGGCCCTCTCTGCTTTCCTGCGGACTCCATCCTCAAAAGCACCTTTTTTCGCTTTCGGCAATCTTAGGAGCAAAACAGTCAAACGTCCAGCTTTTACTGCCACAGCAAAGGTGCCAGCGGGGAAAAGTATTGCTGGTTCTCACTGCCTCCTGGAACTCTTTCAAATGCCACAGACAATTTGGCCCTCTCTGCTTTCCTGCGGACTCCATCCTCAAAAGCACCTTTTTTCGCTTTCGGCAATCTTAGGAGCAAAAAAGTCAAACGTCCAGCTTTTACTGCCACAGCAAAGGTGCCAGCGGGGAAAAGTGATGCTGGTCCTCATTGCCTCCTGGAACCTCTTCAAATGCCACAGACAATTTGGCCCTCTCTGCTTTCCTGCGGACTCCATCCTCAAAAGCACCTTTTTTCGCTTTCGGCAATCTTAGGAGCAAAACAGTCAAACGTCCAGCTTTTGCTGCCACAGCAAAGGTGACAGCGGGGAAAAGTAATGCTGGTTCTCACTGCCTCCTGGAACTCTTTCAAATGCAACAGACAATTTGGCCCTCTCTGCTTTCCTGCGGACTCCATCCTCAAAAGCACCTGTTTTCGCTTTCGGCAGCCTCCGGAGCAAAAAAGACAAACATCCAGCTTTTACTGCCACAGCAAAGGTGCCAGCGGGGAAAAGTAATGCTGGTTCTCATTGCCTCCTGGAACCCCTCCAAATGCCCCAGACAATTTGGCCCTCTCTGCTTTCCTGCGGACTCCATCCTCAAAAGCACCTGTTTTCGCTTTCGGCAACCTCCGGAGCAAAAAAGACAAACGTCCAGCTTTTGCTGCCACAGCAAAGGTGCCAGCGGGGAAAAGTGATGCTGGTCCTCATTGCCTCCTGGAACCTCTTCAAATGCCACAGACAATTTGGCCCTCTCTGCTTTCCTGCGGACTCCATCCTCAAAAGCACCTGTTTTCGCTTTCGGCAACCTCCGGAGCAAAAAAGACAAACGTCCAGCTTTTGCTGCCACAGCAAAGGTGCCAGCGGGGAAAAGTAATGCTGGTTCTCACTGCCTCCTGGAACTCTTTCAAATGCAACAGACAATTTGGCCCTCTCTGCTTTCCTGCGCAGTCTATCCTCAAAAGCGCCTTTTTTCACTTTCGGCGCCCCTCCGGTGGTAAAAAGACAAACGTCCAGGTTTTGCTGACACAGCAAAGGTGCCAGCGGGGAAAAGTAATGCTGGTTCTCACTGCCTCCTGGAACTCTTTCAAATGCCACAGACAATTTGGCCCTCTCTGCTTTCCTGCGGACTCCATCCTCAAAAGCACCTGTTTTCGCTTTCGGCAACCTCCGGAGCAAAAAAGACAAACGTCCAGCTTTTGCTGCCACAGCAAAGGTGCCAGCGGGGAAAAGTAATGCTGGTTCTCACTGCCTCCTGGAACCCTTTGAAATGCCCCAGACAATTTGGCCCTCTCTGCTTTCCTGCGGACTCCATCCTCAAAAGCACCTGTTTTCGCTTTCGGCAACCTCCGGAGCAAAAAAGACAAACGTCCAGCTTTTGCTGCCACAGCAAAGGTGCCAGCGGGGAAAAGTGATGCTGGTCCTCATTGCCTCCTGGAACCTCTTCAAATGCAACAGACAATTTGGCCCTCTCTGCTTTCCTGCGCAGTCTATCCTCAAAAGCGCCTTTTTTCACTTTCGGCGCCCTCCGGTGGTAAAAAGACAAACGTCCAGCTTTTGCTGCCACAGCAAAGGTGCCAGCAGGGAAAAGTAATGCTGGTTCTCACTGCCTCCTGGAACTCTTTCAAATGCAACAGACAATTTGGCCCTCTCTGCTTTCCTGCGCAGTCTATCCTCAAAAGCGCCTTTTTTCACTTTCGGCGCCCTCCGGTGGTAAAAAGACAAACGTCCAGTTTTTGCTGCCACAGCAAAGGTGCCAGCGGGGAAAAGTAATGCTGGTTCTCACTGCCTCCTGGAACTCTTTCAAATGCCACAGACAATTTGGCCCTCTCTGCTTTCCTGCGGACTCCATCCTCAAAAGCACCTGTTTTCGCTTTCGGCAACCTCCGGAGCAAAAAAGACAAACATCCAGCTTTTGCTGCCACAGCAAAGGTGCCAGCAGGGAAAAGTAATGCTGGTTCTCACTGCCTCCTGGAACCCTTTGAAATGCCCCAGACAATTTGGCCCTCTCTGCTTTCCTGCGGACTCCATCCTCAAAAGCACCTGTTTTCGCTTTCGGCAACCTCCGGAGCAAAAAGACAAACGTCCAGCTTTTGCTGCCACAGCAAAGGTGCCAGCGGGGAAAAGTGATGCTGGTCCTCATTGCCTCCTGGAACCTCTTCAAATGCCAAAGACAATTTGGCCCTCTCTGCTTTCCTGCGGACTCCATCCTCAAAAGCACCTGTTTTCGCTTTCGGCAGCCTCCGGAGCAAAAAAGTCAAACGTCCAGCTTTTACTGCCACAGCAAAGGTGCCAGCGGGGAAAAGTAATGCTGGTTCTCATTGCCTCCTGGAACCCCTCCAAATGCCCCAGACAATTTGGCCCTCTCTGCTTTCCTGCGGACTCCATCCTCAAAAGCACCTGTTTTCGCTTTCGGCAACCTCCGGAGCAAAAAAGACAAACGTCCAGCTTTTGCTGCCACAGCAAAGGTGACAGCGGGGAAAAGTAATGCTGGTTCTCATTGCCTCCTGGAACCCCTCCAAATGCCCCAGACAATTTGGCCCTCTCTGCTTTCCTGCGGACTCCATCCTCAAAAGCACCTGTTTTCGCTTTCGGCAACCTCCGGAGCAAAAAAGACAAACGTCCAGCTTTTGCTGCCACAGCAAAGGTGCCAGCGGGGAAAAGTAATGCTGGTTCTCACTGCCTCCTGGAACCCTTTGAAATGCCCCAGACAATTTGGCCCTCTCTGCTTTCCTGCGGACTCCATCCTCAAAAGCACCTGTTTTCGCTTTCGGCAGCCTCCGGAGCAAAAAAGACAAACGTCCAGCTTTTGCTGCCACAGCAAAGGTGACAGCGGGGAAAAGTAATGCTGGTTCTCATTGCCTCCTGGAACTCTTTCAAATGCCACAGACAATTTGGCCCTCTCTGCTTTCCTGCGGACTCCATCCTCAAAAGCACCTGTTTTCGCTTTCGGCAACCTCAGGAGCAAAAAAGACAAACGTCCAGCTTTTACTGCCACAGCAAAGGTGACAGCGGGGAAAAGTAATGCTGGTTCTCACTGCCTCCTGGAACTCTTTCAAATGCAACAGACAATTTGGCCCTCTCTGCTTTCCTGCGCAGTCTATCCTCAAAAGCGCCTTTTTTCACTTTCGGCGCCCTCCGGT